>NC_069112.1:61773642-62073642 GCF_025612915.1 Magallana angulata | reverse complement strand
TATATCTTGTTTCTTTATAGAAACCACTGCTTAATATCTTTGATTATGAATGGATGGAAGTAATTGTACGGATACAAAATTCAAGGTGGCATGAGTAAATATATCCACCTAACAAAGCTCTAAATAATCTAAGGCATTGTATTCAGTTAACCGTTGTTACTTCTTTGTTTTGCCGAGTCTTCACTAGTTTAGTTTTTCTCAACGACTGTCTGTGGCATAATATTGAACAATCGTTAAATTTTATAGAATAATAGAGTGGACTGAATTTTATCTTTTGTTCTAAATCTTACGTCGACAATGCAATTCCTATACTCTGAATATAATTTTTACGTAGATATCTTAAAGTGAGGCAATTGTCGTCTTTAAAATAACTGAGGGTTTTTTTTTTTTATCTTCAAACGTCTTTTTTCAGTTTCCCAGGTTTCGTGAGTTTACATATATAGTTATTCTTGTAAATTGGCCATTACGTGGTACCAACATGTCTTCTGCAGCCCACTTGTATACTTTATGAAAAATGTCACAGCTCATAACGACTACTGGCAATATTTAAATCAATTAAACCAAACTTAGATATTGTGCAATATTAAAACATTAATTTTGTGTACATCGTTTGCTTAATACACTGTATTCAAAGGCTGAATTGCAATAATTAACAATATAACTTATAAATGTGGATCAACAAATCTTAAGATAAACTTAATTGATCTCTACCAGCCGCCGAAATGTTGTGCTTATCGTCCTACCTAAGCACTCTTATACTTACGGACTTAAGTTTAAGTATGTACCTCAGTCTTACTTAAGCAGTTTTAGACTAAAGTAACGTTCACGTCACGAGCCCCCGGTCACCCAGGTCTAAAATACATAATGTTGGTCAGATGGGAATGGAGAATTTCAGAATATTGGCTAGGTGGGACTTAATCCATGCGGCACATTCAGGGTTTAAAACTTTATTGCCCAAAATATACCTAATAACGTAACTAATGGGCATGGCAATGATTTTTCCTGACAGCTTTTAATATATACAATACACGATTTTTTAACTATTTTTACGTGTAATAGACTATTTTTAGAAGCGAAATCTGTTTTTCTGCATATTATAGAAGCGGTCTCAATCAAACTTATCTTTTTTTTGTTCTTACTTGTTACTAAAAATGTTGATCATTTTCACAACACATGTGATTGAAAATTTTAGGGGCCAGTCCTGTAGATCCTTAATGGGAAGAGAAATAGGGTTTTTTTTAATAAAAAAGGATTAATGAGAATCATCAATACTAACATTTTGTCGTTAACAACGCTTAACAAATAAATCTTCTTCTCTTGCGTCAAAGTTTGAAGACTCTGGCCCCTAAAAATCTATATGTATATATATAAATCTCTCTCTCACTATATATATATATGAATGAGTAATAAATATTTCTTTAAATCCATATGTACAAGGCTTTAATGTTGGTTTTTGACAAGATATCAACATTTAGATCGGGATCGGGATTAAACATTTTACACCAATTTACATGCATGAATATGTGGTAGCAATACAATAATTTAAGTAAATAATATTTATTGAATTTATATAATAAAATGAAGAAAAATATAAAGTTTACAAATGCATGCATGCATAACTATTTGGTAGCCTTCTTCAATGTATATAAATCAATTTTTATAATTTTCAAGTACTAAATATAAATGAAAACAAGACTGCTTAATCACTGACTAGTCTTAACGGATTAGATCAATTTACTCTTATAACAAAAATTATGCAAGCGGGTCAAAATTCCATGTCTGGTAAAATAAATGAATAAATAATATAATCATTATAATTAACAATCGTTAAATTCTTTATCTACGTCGTTTATTACTATTACATTTTAAGTAAAGATATAAAAACTAACGAAGTTGAAAAATTTACTTACGAAAGACATGGTGGTTTTCTGACGCTTCGGTGCTGGGGTTGGGGGTGATGGAGGTGGTGATGGCGATAACGGGCTTGCGGGAGGTGTTGGGGATGAGGGCTCAGTCCTGGTCTCCAACTCTCTCATCTTCACTCGAAGTTCCTGGTCGGATCCCGAATCAAGGACAACGGCTCTGTCAACTTCTTTGGCCCGGCCCCACTGAACATCATACTCCTCACCAACAGTGATCGTAATGTCACTCTCACATCGGAAGTATGCACGACTCCGCACTTGAAAATTGTCATCGCACAAGTACCGCACAAGAAAATGTCTATCTTCACGCACACTAGAACGCCTAGCCATTGTTTTATGAAAATCACAGAATATACGTGTATATATCTTTTCAGGGCAAAACTTAGTTTAAAACTGAATAAAACCCGTGCGATGTGAAGAATCATACAATTTTAATTATGAGTGCCTTTTGTGTTTTAATTAGGAGAACTGATTTTCCTTTGAACATTTAATTGTGAGCATGTGTTTTTATAAGGCTACAACTAGTCGGTCTACAGAGCTGGTTGAAATCAATTTTCCGAACAAATTATAAAATTTTTATCAAAACAATGACGCTTGTTACAGCAATTATAAGGACGTGATTTTCCATAATATGAGCGATTAAGCCACTTTTAAAATTTGAATGAATTTTTAACGGTTTGATAGGATAAAAAGATAAAATGATATTGAAAATAAAAATATACATACCTGAATAATTATAAAGTAAAATATTTAATTTAAGTAAATAAGTCTTATTAATTTTACATTTTTTTTGTTAGATTTTAAAATTTAATTTAATTGTATATCGATATATCAATAAGTTAGTAAAGCATAATTTTTCAACCACCTGCGGGTATGGCCCAATTTTCCTTGGATTGTACAGATAACAGCTTTAAATGATTAGAATTAAAATATTATCCCAGTATTACCAAATAAACAGCTAATATTTAAAAAAAATATTTACCTTCAAAATATGTGATTTTCTATAAAAGGATCATGATTATCTTTATGCATTTGTTAACTTACATTTACGTTTAATGCATGTTATATTTTTTTTAATCGAGGGAGATAACTCGTGTTCCTTGTCGATACTTTTTAACACCTGTAATCGATCGTTCAAACCGCGGGGGTGTTGTCATTATAGGTGATTGAACCGCGGGGGCACGCGGTTTTTACCTGAGACAGGTGTTTAAACCGCGTTGCAATTTGGACCGCGGGGGTGCGCGGAAAATACGGGATCCGCGTTGACGGTACTGTATATACACGCGTTTTATTGCAAATTGTTTTCAGCTAGATATAAAGAACATGGTATAATAAAGCAATGATATAAAATAAACAGAGTCCTAACCAAAAAAAAATGGTTGAATTATACATATATTTTATTCATACCATTTCTTTTGCTCCTGTGATGCTTATACGAGGTCCCTGCGTTTGCAACTGATATGATGAAAACAACCTGAATTACAAAGAATTAACTGCATCATGAAATATACCATGAAATTTTCTTTAATGACTGATTTATTTTCAGTGTTACACGTAAGTTTGTGCTTAGTCAAACTTAACGATTGACGACATAAACCAGATTTTAAAAAAACAATGAACAAGAGGCCCCCAGGCCTTTACTGTCACCAATACTACTATAGCCCGTGCACAGACCTGTCAAAAAGGTCTTCCGTCCGAATTTCGATACATTACTATGCAATACTGATGATACATGCTTTCAGATAATCCACTGTATTACAAATACAGTAAAACACGGTTAAAGGGAACACGCTTATAACGAATTGACCCTTATAGCGAAGTGATTCTCATTCCCCGTGACTTTATTACATGTTGTAAACTTGACAGATATAACGAACTATGCTTAAAACGAAGTAAAATTGCCCGTCCCTGGGACTTTGTTATAAGCGTGTTTTACCGATCTTTAATAATGCTTACAGATTGTAACAAAGTGTTTTTAATTTTCAAAATACGACACTTTAAAGTTCCTATCAACAGTTTGATAATATACATGTAATACATCTGCCTGGCAATAATTCAAAGGATGAAGCTCTGCCATTCAGTCAACTGAATGCTAACTGAAAGGTCTGGAAAGGTGACTGAATGGCATAACTATACCATTCAGTCACACTTCAGTTATCATTCAGTCACATTTCAGTTATCATTCAGTCACATTTCAGTTGACTGAATGGCAGAATTTCATCCTGTGTTATACGAACAGAAATCGATAAGATTAACTGTTTTGTTACTGTAATAAATTACAAATGTCAATAATTTTTCAGCTTTTGTGTAAAACATAGATGTATCCGTTTAGAAAAATAAACTGATCCAGACTAAAATTATAAATAAAGAAATCTCTATTTGAAAACGTTTAAAGCATTTTAGTAAACTCGTGAAACACTTCTATATTGTTCTATATTGTTGTAAATTACATTTACACTAATTAAAAATAGTATTAAAATAGTTTACCGTAATCAAGAATAACGCCTTTTGCATTGTTGTCTTCAAACAACCTCTGGTACAAGTGATTTGGCTTTGACACTGCATCATTTTTAAATGAGTTTCATTTTTTCTCCAGTCAGATAATTTCTACAATCCAATCAAATGATGACAACAGATTTTGCGTATTATGTTTCCTGGAAGAGTTGATCCTAAGGCTACACACAATGTAAAACAAATTGCCCTGATAATTTACACTGACGTTTATAAATTGCGTAAACTTAAAAAAAATTACCTGCAAAAAAAAATAATTCATGAAACTCAATTTTGACAGTAAAGTTCCGTCTGGCATTTTTTAGGATCTGTTTTCAGTTAATGGTATCAAATAAGACTTATTTAATATTCAACGCACAAATAATAAACATGTAACCTTGTAAATTTTAGATTTACCGGGTGCCAATAAGAACACAATTTGCAACATTTTTTTTCCCCGACACCTGGTAAAATCAAAACTTGACAAATAAATCGATCATAAACAAGAAAAAAATACATTTTTTGATGAATTTATAATAGTAACGTGAGTTTGTGTGTGTGTGTATGGGGGGAGGGGGGGTCAATTTTAGAAAAACAGAACCCAAAGGGAGGAATGAAATATTGTTTCTTTCACTTTCCTTGAAAGACATTATTTAGAACATTTAAACGTTTTTAACAGTCATGAAACTAGGAAGGAAATCGATAATATAGGCAAATTTATATTTTAACATTAAAAAAAATGTTAAGTAGCATATATTAAACAAAACGAAGGGATTCTAATATATTATTTTGTAAATTTTTTGTGAAGATTATAATTCAATTAGTGGAAGCATCCTCAGATAGAGTAGATTTAGGTTTGTGTCAATCATGGTCCCCGGGGGTAGGGTGGGGCCACAATTGGGGGATAATTTTTATACAGATATTTATAGAGAAAATCTTTAAAGAAATTTCTTTTAAAAACTATTTGGCCAAGGAAGCTCAAAATGGCGTGTAACCGTCCTCAGATAATGTAGATTGAAGTTTGTTCAAATCATGGTCCCCGGGGTAGGGCGGGGCCACAATTGGGGATAAATTTTTATATAAAGAAAAGATCTTTAAATATCTTCTCAAAATTATTAGGCCAGGATAACCAAAATTTGAGTGGTAGCATAACCAGCTTGTATAGATTCAAGTTTGTTTAAATAATAGTCCAGCGGTAGGGTGAGGCTACAATTGGGGATGAATTTTTACATGGGAATTGTAGAGAAAATCTTTACAAATTTTCTTTTTAAAGACTATTTAGCCAGAAAAGCTAAACTTGTGTAGAGGCATCCTCGGGTAGTGTAAATTCAAGTTTGCAAAATCACAGTTCCTAGTGGTAGGGTGGGGCCGTTTGAGTTTTTACATAGAAATATATAGAGAAAATATCTTAAAATATTCTGGGAAAGTTTTCGGTCCAAAACTCAGTACTTAGTGTGAAAGCACAGGTTATGCAGATTTAATTTTGATGAAACCATGATTCCCTAGAGAAAAGTGGGGCCACGAAATGGGGGGGGGGGGTGGATTATATAGGAATAGAGAAAAATCTTTTTACAAGTATAACAACAAAAGGTGCTTGTATTTATCAAAAAAGAGGTGAATTAAAATTGGCCGATTTTCAATGTTTTTTGGCAAGACCTACTGTACTTAGTTGTCAAGATATTTTGATACTGTAATGCTAATTTGATCACATTTAAGGCAATTGTTGCTCAGGTGAGCGATGTGGCCCCTAGGCCTCTTGGTTTTTGTTTTTGTTTTCAATTTGCGCCAGTTTCACTTAAACTCTATTCTAGTGTTGATAAAATAATTCAAAAATAATTAAAACCAACTTTTCAATCAACAAACATACAGTCAATAAATACTTTTTTTTATTTCAATGCTTATACTATAAACCATTCACCAAAAAAGTTTAAAAAATTAATGTAAATCCCGAATCATCTCTGTTTCAGTTTAACTCTGTTAATATACAAAATTTTAATCGATTTGCTTCTTATGAAAAAGATAACAGATAGGAACAAAAAAGTCTTGTAGGTATAAACGAATAAATGTTTAATTTATGATTTGCTAAATGTATATCATAATTATTAATTTTTCAACTCTGAAACATATTAAAGGATCAAAATCAGCATTACATCATGTACAATATGCACAGTACAAAGGGCGAATTTAATTTTAAGCAAATCGGTAGAACAAAATCCATTACTGTTACAACCATATATTATATTATGAGTAAGGGCATCCTGGTAATTGGAAACCAAATGATATATACTCTAAAGTAACATAGCTTCAGGGACGCACATGAACTGCATCATTTTCTGCCTAATTCTAGGAAGATAATGCAGGCTGCTTCATCTAACATGTCTCACAGAAATAAAGTGATAGATAAGTTATGAAAAATGCCTCTGAATTTCTATTGATACTAACCTTAAATATCTTGATAAAATGTGAAAAAAATTCTTATCGTTTTATTATAGTTACCGGATTTGCTTGTCATTGTTAATGTTTTACCCGGTGAACCAAAAATTAAAATTATCAAGATAATCACTACACAAATGTTTAAAAAAAAATAAAAATCGATATGTTGTTGATAAAAGAAGTGTTAACACGTTTACCTCTCCCTTGTAAAATAATAATGGGAAATTCCATCGAATTTCTTATGAAGTTTAGTACCGTTTCTCTCAAATTTTTATGTTCATTGCTTTAGAAAAATCTGTAATTTTATTTTATTCTCCCTCTCCGAAAAAGAGGGGTATGTTGTTTTACCCTTGTATGTGTCTATTCCTAACAAACATTAATGTCGCGTTTTTCTCAGCAACTATTCGTCGCAGATGCTACCTATAAAACACTATTTGTTAACAGTGAATGATAGTAAGATAGAAAAATTATTAAATCTTTATAAATAGCTTAAGCTTGAAAGTGATTTTAACTCATTTATTAGCTTTGTGCAGGAATACCTTTTTAGTCAATAGGTAGAGTCTTGTTCTCTATTTGAGGAGCTTTTACCCATTTGATCAATCCCAAACTGCTTTAAACAGTTCCTTTGAGATTTCTGTTCCACTAAAATATTCCAATGTGTTCTTCATTGTAGAAAGCTTCCCCATTGGGGAAATTCCTCCCCTAACCTCTTTTTGGTATCCTCATTATTCGGGGGTCACAAGGGGGGGGGGGGGGGTGTCGAAGTTTTAGTTAAAAATACAATCCTGAATTCCTTCATACATTCATACACACCAGATAGAGAACTGTATTTTTTTTTCTGAGTGAGAAAGAAAACTCCACATCAACATGTTGAGTCGTCCAATACATCATTTAATATAATTAGAATAGTTTTTACATTTATGTATACAATTATATCAGGAAAGGGGCAAGCTGTGTAATTGAAATTACTAATGTCTGCAAATAATTAGGTTTTTTTCCTGAAGGGAAGGTAGATGTCAACGATTTCAGTTTTCACGCAATTGCTTGCAATAACATTATCGATAGAAAGTAACAGATGGGAGAAATTATGTGCGAGGACACGCATTTTATAGGAAAACCAAATGATTCAAGTCTGTTGTTTTTCCATATTCTATTCTGAGGTTACATAGCTTCAAGGACGCACATTAAAAGCATCATTTCGTACATATTTTAAGTACTAAATTACTACTGTTATGAATTGAGTTTGATTAAAGTTTTCCTTTAAATTATAGTTCTAGTCATTTTTGAACCTTCTAATTTTAACTAATATTCACATAAACACTACACACTCGAAACGGTCCAAACTAACCTACAAACTATTGTACTAAAATGAAAACACAGCCGCTTTTTTTAATACAGTATTATCCATTTACATTATAAAACATTCATAATATGGATACAGTTATTAAATAACAGCTCAAAACTCTGCAGAATAATACGAGAAGGAATTCATGAAGATCTATTAATTACATAAAAAGATAACCGCTCGCTGTTTAAAAAAATATACTACGATCAACTCAAGTAGTTCCTTTCGATATCGAAAGCAAGGTTGCCGAGTAGTTAGCAAGCTGGCCCCTCAATGCTAGGAGGGCGAGTTCCAGAGGTTGTGAGCTTCTACCCCGGCAGGGCTTGAAAACAATTACAAACAGTGAGGCTATGCATTTAGAATTAAGCAAACGTCAGCAGAACGCTTCATATCTTGACAAAAGTCTAAACAAAGGCGTCGGACTGACTTTTTCCAGTAAATATGGACTGTGAACGTTTTGCAGAGATTGCCATGTAATATCATGCATCATATAATAAAAAATGTTACAGTGATGAATTATGCTTTGTTTATTTCATGTGCATATATAATTAAGTCTGTTTTTTTCTTTTAAAAATAATAAAAATATAAAATTGACATTAAAATATATTTTTTTAAAGTTACACATGTATAATTATAGGATGTTTGATCTCAAATATATATATATATTTTTTTTACCAAAATTAGCAATAAAGCATGGCTGTATTTGTAACACAGTAACCTATCACGATTACAAGATTTTTTAAAATCCGTTGAACGAGTTAATTGGCGAATGTTACGGTTTTTGCAGTTGGCTTTTCTTTTTTACAATTTTCCAAGAAACCACAAAAACTCACAATAGCCTTTTGCGATAAATTAAACTTCAGTTTCTGTTACTGGTTAATCAATTTTCCTCAGGTAATTTTGGAAGTTCAGTATTACGTAAATAATGAGATTGCTTGCAAATAATCTATCATTAAGATAAAAAGGAACAGACAGAAAATGTTATGAGTAAGGGCATCAAGGTAATAGAAAAACAAAATAATAGATACTCTAAAGTTACATAGCTTCAGGGACGCACATGTACTGCATCATTTTCTACGTAATTTAAGGAAGACACTGCAGGCTGTTTCATCTAACATCGTTCTTTGAAATAACGTGATGGATCAGCTTTAGAGCTATGCAAAATGCTTCTGCCTGTCTATTTATGTTAATCTCAAGATTTTTGATAAATGTGAAAAAAAAATCGTTTTATTATACGAGTCAGATTTTTTTGTCATTGTTAATGTTTTTCCTGTTGAACTAATAATTAAGATTAATAAGATAATGACTACACGATTGTTTAAAAAAAATGGATATGTCATTAATAAAAGTAATGTGAAAAAGTTCAACTTTGTCTTGTTAAATAATAATGGGAAATGCAATCAAATTTCTGATGATGTTGAGAGTTAAGTACTGTTTTACTCAAAATATTAAAGGCACTGCTTTAAAAAATACGTAATTTTATTTTATTCTCTCGCTCCGAAGAAAAGGGGTATGTTGTTTTACCCTTGTGTGTATGTCTATTCGTAACAAACATTTATGTCGCATTTTTTCTCAGCAACATTTTGTCGCAGATCGAAGCTATAAAACACTATTTGTTAAGGCATGCAACATAAAGGGACGTTACCTTCTTTTTAAATGAGATTTTATTTTTTTTCAGCTTATATTTTCAAAAAAAGTTTTTTTCATAGATTTCTCAGAAAGGTTTAATCACAGATTATTGAAATTTGAAAATACTCTTTGATTAGGCCTGTCATATGTAAGCACTCATTTTTGTACATACCGGACGTCAACTTTCTGTGAATGCGACTTTGATTATTTTGTATATTCACTTCAAGGAGGGGGGGGGGGGGGTATTACTAGTGGAAATATTGTTTTAGAGTTATGTACTTCAATATTTATGACTGTGAAATTGTCCTTTGACACTTTGTTAATTTAAGGTAGATCCAGATTTAACAAAAAAAAATTGTTGCAAACTTTTTATTTATTTTAAATGGTTAAAGTGATAGTTTCTACGGTTGTAGTATTATATTTAAAGAGTTAAAATGCAAAATATAGTGTGATGAAATAAGGTATTAAAATTACGTTTTAATTATTTTCCATTTGTAATATTGTTGGAATAATACTGTAGGGCAGTTAGTTGAGCAAATTATTAAACGGTTGTGTTCTTAATTAATTCGAACTTTGCTCGGGATTTTAAATTTGTTTTTAAAAATCAAACATTGAATTTTGAGTGATCCATACAATTTAACAAAAAATCATTAATTGATATTGATATCAAAAACATGACCGACAAACAACATCCACGATCATTGTCATGACGTTTAGTTTGAATTTCATGCATATATTTTTTGCAGGTTATTTTTTTCCGATTATGTAATTTATAAACGTCAGTGTAAACTATCAGTCCAATTATTTCTTTCCACTTTTTTATAGTGTGTTTTACCTTTTCCAGGAAACAAATTTCGTCGAATTTGTTGTCATAATTTTATTGGATTATAGAAGTTATATGACATAAACGTCCCTATAAAAATGACGCACTGACAAAGTGAAATCACTTGCGCCAGAGCTCGTATGAAAACAACAATATAAAAGATGTTATACTTGATGACGGTAATATATTTTTATTACAAATCTCTCATTTTTTAATATTTATATTTATACGTATAACTAATTTACCAGTATAAATGTTAATTAGAACAATAAACGTACTAAGAGTTTACTGAAAATAACTGAAAGATTTGAAAAAAGCAATAACGAAAAAATCAAATCCATAAATCATCAAAGTAAGATAAATATATTCATTAATATGAATATAGCCATATATTATTCATTGTAAGATAATACTTTATCAGTTTTACATGTAACATACATGTAATTCAATTTACTTTATATGATTTATTTTTGATTAACAATAGATGGATCCTTTAGCTTTGTGCCTGTCCTTAATTATGTTTTCTCAAACCCATGTAATGTACATGTAACTTATACGTCATTTATTCATATGTTGATTTTTAACAAATATATTTGGAGTACAATCAAATGATGCAGAATAGTTTTTTTTTTTAATATTTAAGTTGTTTTTATCATATCGGTAGCCAACATAGGGACCTCGTCTGAACAACAAAGGAGCAAAAGAAATGGTATGAATAATATATAACTATGTATAATTCAATGAATAAAAAGCAAAGCTATTTTTATATATGCATTATTACAGAATACACCTCTTGCTAAAAATAATATACATTAAAACATATATATGTTCAAATAATAGGTGTGTATGTTGCTGAAACTTTATTTATAGTAATATCAAGTCACTTGTAGTACAAAGATGAGTGTAAATGACAACCAAAAGAACACTTAGCGACATATTACTTAGTGTCCTTGTTAGTCCCCTACCGGTTTCACCTCAGGGGACTATAGCTTTCCTCTGCGTCCGTCAGTCCGTCCGTTCTCACGAAAGAATGGTTAAGTGACAGTTTTTGTGCCCATTTAAAATTTATGTGACTCTTTTGTTTTATGTGACTGTCACATACAAATTTGATTTTTTTTTAACAGAAATGAGTGTTATGTGACTTACAAAATCATTCTAAAGGAGTGTCACATAAAAAAATACGGACGATATTGTCCGTTATATGGACGTCCGTCAACGGGTTTTGAGAGTTACCTCCCGTACCCCATGCATCATGTTTCGCGCCATTTTACCCCATCATTTCCGGAAACAACCGAACCTGATTGCCGAAATCTGTCTGCGCAGGCGCTGTGGTGCATATCCGGAAATTTGCTCGGCATGAGAAAATGGCAGAGTTTCAGTTGGGGTAAGTAATGTGATATTTTTGCGATTTCTTAATTCGTATGACACAGCTGAACATTATTTATGATATTTTTAGTAAAACTTTGAACATCATTAGAATCGATGGCCTCGGTGGGTTCGTAGTACATTTTTTAACAATCCATCAAATGTGCAGGACTCGTTATCTGAGTCATTTTTTGTGGTCATTCGTGCATTAACAACCAGCAAATTCTGGTGATATGAAGTGAATACATGAAATGTTAGTGTTGCACTTTCCAAAATTTATTTTCAATAAACGTTATGAAAGCACAAGTTATTAGAGACCTATAGCCAGTGCCACATATATATGGACATGAATTTAAAATTTAAGACGCATTAAAAAAAGTCACTTAATATATGTGACAAGAGTCACATACACATGTCAGGATGAGACATGTGACAGGAAGCAAAGTTGTAGTTTTTTTTCTAAATGGAGGAATGGTTCCAAATTCTGATATCTATTGTACTTTTATCTATTTTTGTGGTACTTGCAACAGGAATTGCATTGCTTTTTGTGATGTTCAGGCGTTTGTCATTGCTTTTTAATTTGTGGAATAGAGATCTCCAGTAAATGACATGCAGTTGTATGAGGTATACATTGACGGTAATGAATACTTTTGTCAGTTAAGATTTATTATGGCAATTATACTGGAATTGAATCTACACTGCCAACTGCTAACAAAGATAAAAAATGCCTCTACAAGATTTGGTTTTGGAACATTTTCACTAGAAGAGGCAGAAATGATAACATGTTTACTTATTAGACTGAAAGTTCCGTTTGAATGTGAATAGGTAAGTATAATCGATTGCAATGCCTACATTATGAATATGATACACTGAAAATCTCATTTTATTAATCATTTGATCTAAACATTATTTTGAACTTACAAGTGTAGTTAAAAAATTAAGGGTTAAGTAGTAGATAGAAAGCATTGACAGGAACAAGTCACATAGTTAGACCTAAACAAAAATTACGTTTGTTTCCTGTAACCCGACCGACCCATTCAAATTTGCCCCGGGTGGATTTTTTTTTCCTGCCAAATCTGTGTTTGCTCTTTGGTTTGATCAATCAGCTGATTCCAAAAAATATTAATTGTAGCTTTATTTGAGATATAAAATATGTCAACCTAGTCAATATTTACCTTAAATATAAAGAGTAATCATTATTGTAACAACAATTTCCACCCACAACTTTTTGAAGATCATTTTCTGTCGCTAGGCAGCCATGTTGGGTGTCTACTTTACATAACACCTGGTTAAGTCCGGGGATGTTTGACCAAATATCCATAAGCAAAAAAAAAAAAATTCCCGACCAATCGGCCCTTGATTTTTATGCCCCTGGATAGAAAGATCCCTGGGGTATATTGTTTTTGTCCTGTCTGTCTGTCTCTCTCTTATCAACTATAACCTAGCCCATAACTATTGCGCTGTCAAGGGTAAGGCTTTAATATTTGACATGAGTGTTCATTATGACAAGACCTTTCCATTTGTACAGAAATTGTTGATCATGTGACCTCAACTGTGACCTTTGACCTACATTTGAAAAACTTTAACATTGGCCATAACTATTGCAATGTAGTCTACGTCCCACTCCAGAATTGTGTTACCATCGGGGGATAGTGTTTCACAAACACATCTTGTTTGGGAATGTTACAGGAAACAAACATAATTTTTTTTAGGCCTTATATGGACAGATCCTTAGACATTGTATATTTATGTAGGTTAAGTACTAGATAGAAAGCATTGACAGGATTAAATCACATAGTTATATGGACAGATGTCACATAAATATCCTTAGACTTGTATATTTATGTAGGGTTAAGTAGTAGATAGAAAGCATTGACAAGATTAAGTCACATAGTTATATGGACAGATGTCACATAAAATATCCATAGATATTGTATATTTATGTAGAGTTAAGTAGTAGATAGAAAACATTGACAAGATTAAGTCACATAGTGATATGGACAGATGTCACATAAAATATCCATAGATATTGTATATATTTATGTAGGGTTAAGTAGTCTACTAGAAAACATTGACAAGATTAAGTCACATAGTTATATGGACAGATGTCACATAAAATATCCTTATAGACATTGTATATTTATGTAGGGTTACAGTGATTTTTCTACACCCAATTTAGGTCCGAATATCAGCCCTTTCCCCTCTCAAAAATTACCGATTTTTTCCCAATTTCTGTTGCTTTTTTTCCCAACACAAAACCTGTTGTTATTTTTGTTATATTGAATTTTTTACGTACGACTTATCTAAAATGGAACACTATTGTTCTCAGTCACTAAGACTCTTTAAATAACAGTAAGAAACAACAGAGTACTCTAAGTGTTTATAAGAGCTAGAAAAACACATGGGTCTCCTCCTTGTCAAACTTGTGTGTAAATACATCGTTAGAAAGCGTAAGATGCATGTTAATTACCAGCAAAACATAGCTTTATTTGCAAATCCAAGTACTAATAGTTCTACAAAAAGCATCCCTGATTCCACGAAAATCAAACTGTTTCTACACTCGGCAGATGCAACTAGTATTGCAGAGAAAAATTGCAGCATTATGTTTAGCTAATGTAATTAGAAAGTTTAAATAATTACTTAAATGAAAAATAAATTATTTGTAATAAATCATGTTAGATTATTCTATCTTAAACCATGGCTATTACAAGAAGGATTTTCTCTTTATATGTCTACCATAATGTCAGAGCAAAAAGGGAAATACAGGTATACTGATATGATCATATAGGTTGGTCACAATAACAACTTTCAAAGATTTTAAAAAAGGTTAACAATATAGAACTGTGTTTAATTGATTATTTTGTAGCAAATGAATTGATGAATGATGTTAAATTTACTTACATAGTTTATTTTAACTGCCAATTAAAGTTACATGACAATTTAAATTTTTTTTCCCAATTTAATACAAATGTCGACGATTTTTCCCAATTGTAAAGGCCCAGGCCCCTTTTAAGAAATGTAGAAAAATCACTGGGTTAAGTAGTAGATAGAAAACATTGACAAGATTAAGTCACATAGTTATATGGACAGATGTCACATAAAATATCCTTATAGACATTGTATATTTATGTAGAGTTAAGTAGTAGATAGAAAACATTGACAGGATTAAGTCACATAGTTATATGGACAGATGTCACATAAAATATCCATAGACATTGTATATTTATGTAGGTTAAGTACTAGATAGAAAGCATTGACAAGATTAAGTCACATAGTTATATGGACAGATGTCACATAAATATCCATAGACATTGTATATTTATGTAGAGTTAACTAGTAGATAGAAAGCATTGACAGGATTAAATCGCATAGTTATATGGACAGATGTCACATAAAATATCCTTAGACTTGTATATTTATGTAGGTTAAGTACTAATAGAAAGTATTGACAAGATTAAGTCACATAGTTATATGGGCAGATGTCACATAAAATATCCTTAGATTATTTATGTAGGGTTAAGTAGTAGATAGAAAACATTGACGAGATTAAGTCACATAGTTATATGGACAGATGTCACATAAAATATCCTTAGACATTGTATATTTATGTAGAGTTAAGTAGTAGATAGAAAGCATTGACAAGATTAAGTCACATAGTTATATGGACAGATGTCACATAAAATATCCTTAGACTTGTATATTTATGAAGGTTTATTAGTAGATAGAAAGCATTGACGAGATTAAGTCACATAGTTATATGGACAGATGTCACATAAATATCCATAGACATTGTATATTTATGTAGAGTTAAGTAGTAGATAGAAAACATTGACGAGATTAAGTCACATAGTTATATGGATAGATGTAACATAAAATATCCATAGGCATTGTATATTTATGTAGGGTTAAGTAGTAGATAGAAAGCATTGACAGGATTAAGTCACATAGTTATATGGACAGATGTCACATAAAATATCCTTAGACTTGTATATTTATGTAGGTTAAGTACTAGATAGAAAGCATTGACAGGATTAAGTCACATAGTTATATGGACAGATGTCACATAAAATATCCTTAGACATAGTATATTTATGTAGGGTTAAGTAGTAGATAGAAAATATAGACAAGATTAAGTCACATAGTTATATGGACAGATGTCACATAAAATATCCCTAGACTTGTATATTTATGTAGAGTTAAGTAGTAGATAGAAAGCATTGACAAGATTAAGTCACATAGTTATATGGACAGATGTCACATAAAATATCCTTAGAAATTGTATATTTATGTAGGGTTAAGTAGTAGATAGAAAACATTGACGAGATTAAGTCACATAGTTATATGGACAGATGTCACATAAAATATCCTTAGATATTGTATATTTATGTAGGGTTAAGTAGTAGATAGAAAGCATTGACAAGATTAAGTCACATAGTTATATGGACAGATGTCACATAAAATATCCTTAGACTTGTATATTTATGTAGGGTTAAGTAGTAGATAGAAAGCATTGACGAGATTAAGTCACATAGTTATATGGACAGATGTCACATAAAATATCCTTAGACATTGTATATGTAGGGTTAAGTTATAGTCACATAACACCTTGACAGAAATCACATAATATCCCCTTAACCATGTGACAGGAAGGTCTTGGGCAGCCATGTTGACCAGAGTCAGCTGAAGTCAAAACATGGATGACGAACTTCCCATTGGATTTTTAGCATTTGATTCAGATTTTGAATTTTCACAAGCTTGTTCTTTCTCCTCAGATTTTTCCCTTGATGTTCTACAGCTTTTTATTAATGGAAAAAATTTTCTGTGCTTTTTCTCTGCAGCTGAATTCACTGCATGTACATTTTTTTGTCATCTATTGGGATTTCACTTTTCAAAATATGTACTTGAATAAATTTTAATGCCATTATTCCACATCCATTCAATTAGGACACATTGGTGAAATACAAAAAGGTAGGGCCATGGCCACATTATTTTACGTCAACACTCTCACACAAAACCCATTGTGATGTCACAAGGGGGGGGGGGGGGTATCAAGACAATATTCAATGAGGAATATTCATGGGATATAGGGGTAAACATGGGATAAAGAGATCTATGAATTGCTCCTGTGCAGCATGGACAAGAATCCCTAAGATATTAGGGGTGAAACGATACGCCTCCTTCAAGATACGATACGAATCAGAAATTTTTTCTAGGTTTGGTTTTTTTCTATACAATACATTTTGATAGAAGGAAACAAATTCAACGTTGCTTTATGTGTTGTATCACTGAATCCAGTCACTAAATCTACTTGCAAATTAACTAGAAGAAGTAAATTAGAATGAATTGACTGTTTAAGATTATTTTACATAGTATCAGTCCTCAAAAAATTACCTTTTAAAATATTGTTTATGTTGAGTAGCGTGTTTTACCTATGCCAAACCCGACTGGATAACGATCGATCCTGACCGAAAAATGAACTGAACCAAAAATGGAGATTTTGCACCGTGTATCAAACTGAGAAAAAATACCACGGTGAACGTTTCACCGCTATAAGATATGTGACAATGTCTTGTTGAAACAAAATTAAAAAATAAAGAAGTTAATAATAGATAGTTTTCAGTAGACCCAAATTAACAAGAGTTATTTCCCTTCGGCTGCCATATTGTGGGTCAACATGCTCATTTTCCTTCATAATTCAACCAACTTTAACTTTTTATACTGGCTATTGTGGGCTGGAAAGCATTGTTTTTCTGACAATTATACATTTGTTGGAGCCTCCATTAGTTCATAATGTTTATTCCATAACGATTTTCCCCCAAATATTTCTGCTTCACCTTCTTATATTTGGTAGGACAAAGAAGGAAAATTACCTGGTTGACCCACAAGATGGCGGCCGACGGGAAATAAGTCTTGTTAATATGGGTCTACTGAAAACTATTATTTTTGTTTGCAGGAAACTGATCACTTTATGTTTATAATGAATACTCGATCTCGGCTAATCAATACAACAGTGACAAAATCTAATTGGAAGGAGCCTGATGGGATACGAAGAAGGTCAAGGTCACAAAACTCCATTCGATCCATAACATCGTTGAATTCTGTTTTGGATCATAACAGTTGTGAATATCCAGACATCAGTGAAAATGCTTATGAGAGAGAACATAGTAGAAATATGGAAGATGATAAGACAGTTCGGCAGGTTCGCAGACCAGCCAGAAACACAACCACCTAAAAGGAGTGGGGAGCTGCAAAGAGCCAGGAGAGAATAAGTGTGCAACAGAAATATCGGATAACAGCTTTTCAAGAAGTCGGGTATGCGGATCTTTTGTATATCTTAGTATTGTGAAATAATGCACCTAAATAAAGGAAGAAAAATGGTGACCACGATGGTCAGTACCTCAACTTATAAATGACATAAATATTAATTCTGTTAAGGCACACCCATTATTTTGAGATAGGTTAATCATGCGCGGATCTTGAGGGGGGGTCGGGGGGGGTCCACACTGAAAATAGCAATCCAATCAATTGGTCACTAAATCATTTTGTTGTATGTTTCTCAGTTTTACCTACAGATGTCCAAACCAATGAAATGAAGGAGCCTGCTCCTAAAAAGGCAAAACTTTGTATTGACTTAGATGATACCCCGGAGATCACCTTGGGCTCACAAAATGATAAAGCAAATAAAAAATCTGATGACAATGAATTTATTCAGACAACAGAAGATGAAATTGATAAAGATAAAACATCTATTGACGATTCAGGTTTTTCTGATCTTGGTAAAATTGTCACAGGTGCAATAAAGTTGAACACAATGTCCTCAGCTGAAAAGATAAGTTATATTCAGAATCAGCCCTTGCCAGACGATATCGCCAAGTTAAAAACAGGTCGTGCTCAAACAACGAATACAGGTGAACTAAAGAAGACTTTATCATTTCAATCTTCTTGGATGAATCAGTTTCCATGGTTGACCTTTAGCAAACTCTTAAATGGCGGTCTATGCAAGTTTTGTGTCATGTTCCCTCAATCAGATGTCCAACATCAAAATGCGTTTGTTACGCAACCTTTTACTGCGTATAAAAAAGCCCTTGGAAAAACATCTGCCCTTTTAAAGCATCAAAATTCAGAACACCACAAGAATGCCAAATCTGTTTATCACACAACCAAGATGACATCCGAAGTGCCATCTTCGTCTCTTCCGTATAAACTAAATCAGCAAAATCAGACACAGTATCAGCACAACATTAGGTTGCTTGAGAAAATAGTAGATGCGGTCATTCTGTGTGGGAAACAAAATATTCCTCTGCGAGGACACAGAGATGATAGTACAAGTGATTCTTCAAATAAAGGTAATTTCCTGGCAATATTACAGCTGTTGGCAAAGCATGATGAGCAGCTCATGTCTCATCTACAAACAGCAAAAAAGAATGCCTTATACACCAGCAAAACCATTCAAAATGAGGTTATCCAACTCATAGGAAATCACATCACAGGTAAAATTTTGAAGGGTCTACAAGGGAGGGTTTTTATTCCATCATAGCCGATGAGGTAACAGACAAATATGCTAACAAAGAAGTTTTAGTCTTGTGTCTCAGATTTCTAGATACTAGAGAAAACCCTGCCACCATTAAGGAGGAATTCCTTGACTTTTCAAATATAGGCAGAACTACAGGGGAAGCAATTGCTGATAAACTCATTGAAATCCTCCGCTCGCTTGCAATTCCAATTGAGAACATGCGAGGGCAAGCATACGATGGTGCAGCAGCAATGGCATCGGAAAGACGGGGGTGTTAGGGACGAATGAAGTCTCTAAACCAATTAGCTTTGTTTACACATTGTCGGAGTCATGTGTTGAATCTGAGCGTTGCTTCAGCCTGCAAATAACCTCTTGTAAGGAATATGATAGATGTCCTTAATTCAGTGTTTATTTTCTTTGACAGTTCCCCCAAAAGACAAGGGTTTTTTGAGAATATTATAGAAAATGATGGGTCAGTAGATTTTTCCAAAAAGAAACTAGTAGGACTCTGTAAGACTAGGTGGGTTGAACGTCATATCTGCTTTGATGTGTTTTACACTATGTACAAGTTCGTCATCAAATGTCTTCAGCACATTATCAATCAAAACCTTGATGAAAGTACCAGTGAAGACTGGTCTTGGGATAGACAAACTAAAGTGACAGCACAGGGACTTTTGGCTTCGTTGACGTCCTTCTCTGTGTTGATAACATTTGTGTTTGTAAGGTACGTCCTAGACACAATAAAACCTTTAACTCTCAAACTTCAGAAGAGAGATATTGACATTTTCACTGCAAGTAAGCTAATCGAGGAACACGTTGATAGAATCAAAGAAATTCGTACAGCGGTAGATACGGAATTTGAGTCTTGCTTTGAAGACGCCAAACAAATTGCAGATGACCTTGATATAGTGATTAAAATTCCAAGGGTTTGCTCAAAGCAACAACACAGGGAAAACGCGGGTAGGTTAAGGCAACTATGAGTTTAATGACCGTCAAAATTATGATCAATTTAAAAAATGTTTATTTTTTATAAAAACGGCGCAGGATATTAATACCAAGTGAAAGAGTTCAAAAAGATATTATTTTTCTACTTCGGAATCGACTCAATCTTTGAAGCTGCCGAGCCATGGTATCACGTGACAGTTAAAAATAGATCACTTTTTTACCTTAACAAAAAATCAAAAAGTGTAACACTACCCAGAAGTTCATTTGTATGTTTGTTACAATAATTCGATTGGCAATTAGTTCATGTTTATTAGTATTACTGCTAGAATCCTATTGTACATCGCATAAAATAAATATTGTAAATATTTATCGGAAACCCTCTCAACTTCTAAAATTTCATTGAAAATACTACGTATTTTTCGTTTAAAACAACAAAGCACAGGATTCTAGCAGCACTTTTCAGGTAGTTTAGGTCATATACCGTTGATATTTACCAAAATCATCTTTCCTAATATCCGGGGTAGTGTTACACTTTTGCCATTTTTTGTACACACTGACAGAGGAAAGGCTGGTCAAGCCATATAAATGTCGATCCGCGTACCTTATAACACTCGCTGATTAAACAAAATATCCATGCCTGTATTATCCTGATTATATTCTAACTGACACTCATCTAAATCTTAGGTATCTGTATTAAATAAGTCTTATTTCGGCATTGTTTACACTGCGTTCCGATAATTTGTCTCCCGACATGATCTTCTCTTTTAAACATGCTTGTGACGTCATCAATGATAATTATACGTAATAGAGAGAAATCGAAGATATATTCAGTTAGAAGAGTTTCTAGTGATATTTTATGTCTGTAGTTTTTATAATTTAAACCAGAGATAAAGTTAAAATCGACATGTTTCTGAGTAAAATACGACATCATGCTGCTTATTGTGACGTCATATCGATCAGAGGAATTTGATTGCTGTAAGTTGCCTTATCATACCCGCGAATGTCTCCACAACTAATCCCAAAGATTATTATAGATCTGTCGTGGCCATTCCATTTCTGGACTTTCTTCTCAGTGAATTAAATTCAAGGTTTCAGAAAGAAGATCTGGTGGCATATTCAATATGCACTTTGTTGCCTATCAATATGACAAATCTCTCACAAGAGGAATTGTCCAAACTTGCCTCAGAACTTACATTTTGGGAGAGCGACCTACCTTGTCTTTCTGTAAAGGACTTGGAGAAGGAACTTGCAGATTGGAAAAGATATTGTGTTAACATGAGCAAAGAAACCTCAGAAAAGCTCTGTAATTTGATCTTTCTTTTCAACTTTGTCGATGGGGACGTTTTTCCGAACGTAAAAATTCTTCTGCACATTGGATGTGTGTTACCTATCACAACATGTGAGGCTGAAAGATCCTTTTCTGGATTAAGACGCATCAAAAGTTATATGCGCAGTACTATGCAAGAGGACAGATTAACTGGGCTAGCACTAATGCATCTTCATCATTCATTAGAGATTGACCAAAAGGAAATAGTACAATCATTTATCAGGCAAGGGAAACGAAGATTATTTCAGTCAAGTCTTTTTATCTAAATGACGCTTACAACCAAAAAAAAGTTCCGTACGTGATGGAGTGGTCATCTAGGGCGTTTCGTTCTTGAGTTGAAAAATAAAAGGGTGAACATTTTATATATTGGGTTTGGTTTTCTGAAAAGGTTCGACCCCCCCCCCCCCCCCCCCTGGAAAAAAAATTCTGGATCCGCGCCTGGGTTTATTTTAAAAAATCAGACAATTATTGACATTAATGGTGATAAGTACTTTAAATTTGCAGTTGAACTGAGCCACATCAAGGATATTCACACCAGAAAGGAGTCAACATTTGATCTTGAAAATGTACATAAAATCAATTTATTTTTCTCAAAAATATACAAGCTTCTTGAGAATTAATTGTATTTAAACTGTCAAAATCTTCAAAACTGTTTAATCTCTCGTTGGTCGTAAAATTCATGTTTTCGATTTTAGGTATGAAGAAGTGCCACTGACTTACTAGAACGACTTAGGTCATACAACTGCATGTGTTAATTATTATTATAAATGTGTTTTTACAGAATGAAGAGAGTTCAGTTTTGCTGGGCCAGGCTACCAGGTTTACCAAAAACAATGATGTGGCCAGTGCGCCGGGAACCTGGTAGCACCATGGACTCTGAAATACAAGTAATCGGTTAAAATCTTGAGAAGTAAACACCTAGAAGTGGTGAAATTATTATGTAAAGTATCCTCAGTAGTATCCCATTAAAAGGAATTTCTAGGTCACCTGAGTCACTCAGGTAACCTTTTTCTATCTGTTTTGTCCGTTGTCGTCCATCGGTTGTCGGATGTAAACTTTTTAAAATATATTTTTCAGCTTTTTCTCATAAACTGTTTTACCACTTTCAACCAATTTTGGTATAGAGCATATATGGGCAAAGGGGAACACAACTTTTGAATTTCATGGTCCTTGCCCTAGGGCATTAGGGTGGGGCCAAACTATCAAAATACAATTTTCTTCAATTTTTTTTTTCTTCAGGACATCAAAGAGTCAAATATTTACATGATTATAACAAGCAGTGTCGAGTCTTTTATCAAAATTGTGAAATTTCTGGCCCCACGGTCCGGGGTTCTGGGGTTATTGCTCTATTGATCATGTAGTAAAAATGTATAACTTTTTAGAAAATCTTCTCTTACCCTTTATATTTAGCAGAAAAAAGTAAGTGCATGATTATGAGCAATGAACCTTGCTAATGAGTAAGGGGTGCCTTTTCAAACATTGTGAAAATCGTGGCCTATTGATCAGGGGTCTGGTGTTATGGTGGGCTCTATTGATTATGTAGTGAAAATGCATTATTTCTTTGAAAAATTTAGGTCTCTGCTCCTGGGTATTAAGCATCAGGGATAGACATTAACTTTCAGATTCACTTGCCCTTCGGCACTTTGACTTGTCCAAATGCAAAACTTGGTTGCCCAAAATTAGGATGGAACTTAAGACGAAAATTATTAATTACTGCAAACATTATGAAAAGAAAAAATGTGACGAAATACACTACTGTCAATTTGGCAAGTTGAGCTACCGGGTACCTGAAAAAATTCGATTCTGCATTTGTACATAAATGTATACAGCTGTACTTGTAAAATTAACCTGTTAACACACACTGCCATGCAGCAATAATCCTCCGTTTCCTTTAAAAAAAAATCATATTTTTGAAAATTATTTGCGTTAGGATCATTTTGTGATTCGTGATTTTTAGCGATAACTGCGAAGCAACGCTTAAGGCCAAAGTTATTTTATTTTTAGGTTTACGGATTTTTTCAACCAAAATGTCCGTTGGGTGGCGAAAAAATAAAAATAAAAATAATTTAAAACTTCTTTCAAACGGAACATCGCTGATTAAAAAAAACCCCAAAAAACACCACAACCCTCTTTTGAATTAGTAAAAATTAGAAAACATTTCCTGAAATTATTTGTAGTAAAATGAGAATCAAATTAAAGGAACTACAAATGATTTTACTGAAGGTTTACTACAGATCTTTTTTAAAATCTTTAAAAAAAATCTCTTTTAAAAAATTAAAGATGTTGATCAGAAAATATTGGGAACATGATATATATTTTTTTTTACAAAAAAAAAAAAAAAAAAAAAAAAAAAAAAAAAAAAAATAAAAAAAAGAAGAAGAATAAAAACAAATAATTTACTTTGATTTAGATTCATAATCTTGTAAACTGTATTATATTAATTATGAAGACGAAGTCTCAGATTATCTTTAAATCTTTAAGTGAAACCCTACACTGTTGCCTATTTCCTTTTATTAGCATGACCTTTTAGCTACATGTATACCAATGGCGGTCGAAGTAAAATGTCAACAAGGCATGTATCTGGGACCTATAACCATGAAAACGATCTATTTATCTGGTTATATTGATTTTTACATTGTTTCATACACTTATCAAAAAATTTAGCATGTGTCTGGGTTTGGGAAATAAAATTCAAGTTAAAAAAAACTTACATAGTCTTTGTGTGCAATTTCTACAATTTTTGTTCAGTTTCAACATATTAATTCCTTACTTTTGAATTGGAAGAAAAATATTACCAATGGGAAAAAATAGTGAAGTTATGTCATTGAAACAGCTGATATTTGGTGGTTATTTTTATTTCCATAAAAATCATACAAGATTACGTTTTTAACAGGATCACTCTTTGGGGAAAAGAAATATTGCATCTCCCATAGTTTGTTCTTCTATCATTCTCCTTGAAAAGTTTCTGGACAACGCGTTATCTCCAAGACATTTTAACTGCACTTCATAAAATATAGACATGCTTGCCGCCATGTTTCTAGTCACTGAAACGTTTGAAAGAATGAGACGTTTTATTACATGTTTGGGACTCAGACGCATTATAAATATTAAAACCCTGATGATCAGGCATGAATTTTCCGGAAATTATCGAAAGTGGTGATAAAATCCATTTTTTTTATTTTCTAGACCTTGAAAAAATCGGGTCGGCGGATCCGTAAACCGAAAGATAAAAAAACTGTGGCCTAAGGAAGATAGTTGCTACGAAACATACATCTTACCTTGATCAGGATACAGCGTGTTACACTGTACTTATATTCTGTGCATGAATAATCTAATTTCCCAATAAGAAGTTAACAAAATTTTGTTAGACGTCTGCGATAAGAAGCAGAATGTAATTGCCATGTGCTATTTAAAAGTCAAAATGAATATTCAGAGCATGTAATTTTTGTGATCGGCTTCGGCCGATCACTGTTGTGTCCATACAAGTTTAGCTTTTTAAAAAAGCTTACCGTCTTTAGAGCATTTTCTTAACAGCAATAAGATATCAAAAACAATTTTATTATTTTCTATATGAATGTCGCCTTCTTCTCCATGCAATAGCGTCCCGAACTTTTTTAAAAAATATGTGCCTTTTAAGCGTGCGTGCTTAAAATTGAAAATTATTTACAGTATGTTATTTATTTGAAATCGACTGTAGCAGGTAAAAAGAGATGAAAGGAAGGATTGTATTACAGTAGTAAAATCAAAGTTAATACAACTGCATTCAGTATCATTCAGTTTTACTGATATTAGTTTCACCGTTTCTAATATACAAACCTGTTTACTGATATTAGCCATACCTTATGAAATTTCATTGGTATTTGTGTAATCAAAACAAAAGGAAAAGAACAAATTATTTCAAGAGATGTTACAGAATATTGCTTTTAACTAGTTAACAGAAAAATGAATGCCTGAATTTCACTTAGAGCCATTTTTATTGTTCTTTCGTTTTCTCACTTTTTAAGATTTGAAATCTACGAAAATTGTTAAGTCGTACGTAAAAACGATCATCAGAAAACTATCTCCCTTGTGCCGAACAGTATATCAACCAATGAAATAATTGTAGATTTTCACATCATGTATTTTCTACCAATCAAAAAGGAGAGGAAGTGCACAGCTCAGAGACTGTAAATTATTTCAACTCTTTATACCGTCTTCCTTGGAAGACGGTAATGAGGCATCCGGCAAATGCTTCCACGTGAAGTTTGGTTTAGTATTTATATAACATTTTACTCGGTTTTAATTCAATTCATTTACCTTAAGAGATGCAAACATACATAAATTACAGTTCGACCTGTTAATTCAAGAATGCGCATTTTGTCCCACGCGTAAGAATTTTGATCGAAAGATTCATTCAGTAATGCAGTTGACCTCGATGAACTGACCTCAATCATAAGAAGATGCTCCATGAACTGACCTCGATCTATTGATGTTGCATAATAGTAGCAAGGAAGACGGCTTGATTTATAAACAACGTTACGTACGTTATAATGCGACCTCAACAGCAAGTTATGATGGCATTCAATGTTTTTCAGTCGCATTAAATTATTAGGGCCCCGCGAGGATTTGCGGGTGCCCTATAGTAATCACTCTGTCCGTCCGTCTTTCCGTCCGTCCGTCTGTCACTCTTCCGTCCACAAATTTCCTGTTTTTTTCTAATAACTGTTTTTATTGTTGCCCAATCAAGTTCAAATTTGGTATGGTAGTTCACACCCCTGCGAATGTTATTGTCATTTAAATCTTAGACCACGTGGTTTTATTTGACCCTTTCAGTTTCGCAGTAAAAATCATGCCTCGTGTTTATAGTGTAGTTCATAGAATCTATAGGTACTATAGTAGTCAAATATTAAATCTAGAGGTTTATTGATTTTAAACTTTATTAATTGGTGAATAAAATGTGTTCTAGAAATAAATGTGACAATACAAAAAATAGTTGTGGTCAGCTGTTGCAACAATTAACATGCTAAGTAGAGATCCCCCCTGAGGATTAATTTTCGATCCGCCCCTGACCTAGTAGTAGCATCAATAGTGAAACAGACTATACAATTATATGCATAACGTTCCTTGAAAATAACTCGATATACTAACTTTTTATGCAAAACAGACATCCATTATTTTTTTTAAAACATGGTTTTGCACATCACAAGCATCAAACATGGATATGATTTTATTAAGCCATGCAATGTTTATATTTTCAACCATTCAACACGTGGTTGAACACGAACGATAACTCTGTTCTGAATATTATCGTTAAATATATATAAAAAAACGCTATAAGGTGAAATAAGACGAACTTATTAAAAGAATATCATGTTTTAACTTAACCAAAGTAGGATACGATATGAAAAACGACCAGTACTTACGTATTTTGAGAATATAATCCGAACACTTATACTTCCGCTCGAAATTTCACAGGAACTGAACAAATCTCGATGAAGTCTCGTGAACTTTCATTCGAACACCTCTGGATTTATTACATACTTAGCAACGATAAAGAAAACATTCCGAACACATTCGCAGAGGTGGTTCAGTAGGCAGAAATACATATTTTGATGCTATGTTTTGTTCTCTATGTCTTCTGGTTTGGAGCTGGGGTGGTGGGGTAGATTTCTAACTATGCATAAGAATGAATGGGCAAAGAGATATAACTGCTGAGAATGTTACCATTGTATACATGGAAGGCTGTGCAATATTTGTCCTTCCACAGGAAGAAAATCCTAAGATTTATCTTTATCTGTCACATTGAGATTAATTACTGCACTGCCTGTGTCTGCAAATGAACATTGTTTTGAAGTTAAGGTCATTTTGAATGATGTGTAGTATTGTGTACATTCTTTGAAATATGGATTTAAAATATAATAATAAAATACCGTACACAATGATTAATAATAAATTTATTGAATTCTAAAATCAAGATATATATTAAGATATCCCTTTTAACTATTTTATTTTTTAATTATTTGTTTTATTTTTTTCTGCCTTAATGCTGTTAATTTTAACAGGTAATCAGATAATAACCCCATTCTGTCATTTCTGAAAAAATAATCTTATTGTAAATTTAGAAGAAAAGGATGAGAGAGCAGAACAATTAATCCCCTGGGATTAATTATCTTGCCTGCTGCAGAAAATTTAGAGGCTTATCTCTATCTGTCATATGGAGATTAATGAACACCTTTGTCTGCACTGATGTTTGTTTTGAAGCAAATTAAACTCTCATTCCATGAGCTGTATGACTTAATATTTTTACCCCTCAGTTTAAAGGATGGTATTTGATAAAACATATATTTCATTCTAGTCCAAATACTTATATTCTGTAAAATAAAAATAAATATATGAATTACAATAAATAAAAAAAAAATTAAAAAATTATTAGATATCAGTGTTTTGATTTTTTTTTTCTTTTTTAATGGATGTTTTGGTGTTGTTGTTGTTTTTGGTTGCTATGTTTATATTAAAGGAATCTTAAGAATAGTACCTTCTGTAAGCCCTGATTAAATTCAATAAATGGATGAGAGCAGGATAATTAATCCCCTGAGATAAATATCTTGCCTGCATGTTTCAGAAAATCTAAGGTCTGTCTTTATCTGTTATATGTATTACCGTACACATGTGTCTGCAAGTCATGTTTGTTTGAAGTTGAGGCAAAGTCTAGGTATCATTGTATTGGTATCAATTCTTTATTTTTTTAACAAATTTTATTTCATCCCATGTTATCCCTCTTTATCCCGTGGATATGACTCATTGGATATTTTTTTGATATCCCACAGTTGTGACTTTACAATGGGATTTGCCAAGGCATAATGAAGTAAAATAATGTAGATTATTATAAATAGTGTAAACATTGATTGTGGTGTATAAAACATGGGATAAATAGAATCTCATATGATTTGTAGTATAATATGATTTTTCCAATTTGTGTGTTTTATCCCCCCACTAAGGCTCAAGAAAAAAACACTTTAATTGTTGGATGAAAATCATATCCAGCTACAAATCACGAGATCCTATATATTCCAGTTCTTTACATCTTCTGCCGGGCATTTATTTTTCATCATTGTTAATATAAAGAGGATGGAATTCAAATTTTTTTTTCACTTCTCTATATTAATTGTCATAGCGGGGCCCTTCCTGACTGGTCAGTTTTCTAGTTTTAATACAACTCATTCTTTGTATACGTGTTAATGCTCTTGAGGAGCCCTACTCAGTATTATGAAGAAGAAGAAAATACATTAACATTTAATATTTAATTACTTTAAAGATATAAAACTAGACAAGGAGTTTCCGAACGGCTTTCCCCAAATTTATTTCAAAATTAAATTTGTTGACGGTTTATAATGATCTATATTTTGTAAAAATACAGTACTTTTTCAATTATTTTACATCAAACTGATCATGTTGAATGCTCCTAGCTATCCATATATCATTATTAACAATGCTCCGTATGCCTTCCCGTTTACCACACTGATGTTGTGAGGCGGTGGACCCTTGGCTTTACCAGTTTTGTGTAACTTGCTTTTTTCTACTCTACAGGATTTTAAGTAGCGTATTCGGAATTAAAAGGAATACTTGTTTGACAATTAAACTGAAGTATTCGCAAGGTGCTAGACCTGGGAGAAAAAACCCGGATAGTCATACACCATTCTAGTTTTTGCATTCGTGAACCCACACTGCACACCTGGAATTCGTTGTCTTAGATTATGCGCTTTTGTTTTCTTTTGTATCGTGTTATCTACAGTATTCAAGGGAATAAAGGGTATTTATATATCTATTTTCCTTTACTTTATCTGAGTTTATTTGATTGGTATTACAAAATAATCATTACAAGGCAATGTCACTGTGTGTGGGTTTAGAGCCGGGACCCTTCACCATGTCCTATATTAAGAGTTCCTATTGTGTTGTGAAGTACCAGGTTATTTCAGCATGTTCACCCTGAATAAAATTACAATACAAATAAAGAATACTATTTGTTGTTGTTTTTGGTTTATAGGAAATCAGTCAGGTCTTTAGATTTTGAAAATGTTGTAGATCGAGTGTCTATTGTACAAAAAAGTTAATTTCGCACACTGCAATATACAAGAAAAGCATATGTTAAAATAAAGCAAAGCTGAATATTACACATTTAAAGATAGCTTTTTCATTCTAAACAATAAAGTTTAAAATTCTATGCATTAAAAACTGTCAATTTGTTTTTGTTAAGAGGATAAGGGACATAAAAAAATCAATGTTGTATTTAGTATGATATTTCACTCTACTGTATGGATATGATATGTTTTTTATATACTAGAAGTATTGATTTCTTCTTCAAATCCAAAATTATTTCTTTTTCTGTAATGACACAATGCTATTGAAACCTCAATATAGTTACAAAAGTAATCAAATCGCATATTCATTTGCTGACGTTTATACTTTTGATGACGGATTGAATCCGTTAATTAAAAAGGAAAATAACTCACAATATGTCATATATATTGGCATAAGTTCCAATTCTTAACATTTCAAAAAAGCATTATCAAGCTTTAAGCATTAAGCAGGAAACATCATAAGCTTAAATAAAGCAAACCTGAGCATAGCAGACAGATAATTGGCTAATAATTGATGAAACTAGTGGGTATTGTTTTTTTAACAAAAAAAACACATGTCTCCCCTTCTCCCCAAGGATTGTAATATGGGGCAAATTTAACAATTGAAAAAGAATGATGTCAGCTATATGTTACCCATTTTATTATCTTTTTCTTTATTTGACCTTGGGTAAAACATGGTCAAGGTTATATATAAATCAAAAGTACACCTAAGTGTATTATTATTGTTCTTTGTTTAAAGTTGGAAGTCCTTCTGTCAAAGTATATTCAGGAGTTGAACAAGGAAGTTTTTTCTAATATGAAAAATTTTGGTAAGGTTAAACCAGGTTATATACCATCTATCCATGATACAAGTTAAAAGTCTGTATGTTAAAGGAGTCTTGTGTTATGGTCCGGACAACATTTTTTTATGAAAAGCTTGACCTTGAAGAACAAAACAGGTCAAGGTCAAAACTTTTGGTGGCGTGCACTCCTTCCCAATACCATCTACCTATGTTCCAAGTTTGAAGTCTTAATGTCAAAGGGTATTAAAGTTATGACCCAGGCAAACTTTTTTTCTTTCTTAATTTGACCTTGAGTAAAACAAGGTCAGGGTCAAATATTATTCAATAGTACACCTAAGTGTATTTTATTGTTCTTTGTTAAAGTTTGAAGTCCTTCTGTCAAAGTATATTCAGGAGTTGAACAAGGAAGTTTTTTCTAATATGACCTTGAAATAAAAATTCTAGGTCAAGGTCAAAAATTTTGGTAAGGTTAAACCAGGTTATATACCATCTATCCATGATACAAGTTAAAAGTCTGTATGTTAAAGGAGTCTTGTCTTATGGTCCGGACAATATTTTTTATGAAAAGCTTGAACTTGAAGAACAAAATAGGTCAAGGTCAAAACTTTTGGAGGTGTGCACTCCTTCTCAAGACCATCTACCTATGTTCAAAGTTTGAAGTCTTAAAGTCAAAGGGTAATAAAGTTATGACCCAGACAAAATTTTATTATTTTTTTCTTTCTTTTTTTAATTTGACCTTGAGTAAAACAAGGTCAAGGTCAAATATTATTCAATAGTACACCTAAGTGAATTATTATTGTTCTTTGTTTAAAGTTTGAAGTCCTTCTGTCAAAGTATATTCAGGAGTTGAACAATGAAGTTTTTTCTAATATGACCTTGAAATAAAAATTCTAGGTCAAGGTCAAAAATTTTGGTAAGGTACAACTAGGTTATATAATATCTATCTATGATACAAGTTAAAAGTCTGTATGTTAAAGGAGTCTTGTGTTATGGTCCAGACAATATTTTTTATGAAAAGCTTGACCTTGAAGAACAAAATAGGTCAAGGTCAAAACTTTTAGTGGCGTGCACTCCTTCTCAATACCATCTACCTATGTTCAAAGTTTGAAGTCTTAATGTCAAAGGGTATTTAAGTTACGGCATGGACAAATTTGGATGAAGAAGAATAAGAAGAAGAAGAATCAGAAGAATAAAAAGAATAAGAAGAACTAGACACGATCTCGTTGCGAGCAACGAGGAGGTCTTCCGTTCGATTTTTAGAATGAAATATGACATCATCGACTTTGATTTTCGACAACAAAACATGTTATGGAAAAAGAAGTGAAGTACTAATGTTTTATTGTTATCGCTTTTTTTAAGTTATCTTGCTTTTTTAAATACTTGCATTTCTTTCAATTAAGATAGAAAAAATCAAACTTGTTTACCTCTGGTCCCTCAAAAACCCTAATTGGGTAACGCAAGAGAAAATCATTATATTGTTAGGATATATAAAAGGTATTATACCTAATCTAGCTTTAATAACCTTTCACAAAATAGCTCTCATTAAAGGGCTATAGATAAACAAATTGAGAGCTCTTTGATCCTCTAATTTAAGGGGCAATCCCTTTTTTCTTGGATTCAAATGAAATGACATTTAATTCTGAATACATTTTGACAACAAGTGTTTAGAAATTGGTTACCGTTTTGGAGATATATGAGAAAGAAGGTTTTAGGGGCCGATCCCTTATCTCCTTTTAGGGACCGTTTAACGAAATTTTGAAGGTTGCATTTTGTTGAGAACATCATTTTGAACAATTTTTCTTCGTACTGCATTACAAACTATATTTCCTTTCTGAGATATGGGTGATCAAAATTTTGGACTTTTGGCCCCTAAAACCCTTAATTACGTAACACATGATAAAATCATTACATTGCTTTGATACATAGATATAAGATAAACACATTTGCTTCTATAACATTTCACAAAATATCCCTCAATAAAGGGTAATAGATAAAAGACTTTGGAGCCCTTTTGCATCATTTTGAACAACTTTTCTTTTGTAATGCATTTCAAAATATGTTACCTTTCTGGGATATGGGTGATCAAAATTTGGGACTTTTGGCCCCTAAAAACCCCTTATTACAAAACACATGACAAAACCATTATATTGCTGCTTTGATACATAACTGCAGGATAAGCACATTTGCTTCTTTAACATTTCACAAAATATCCCTCAATAAAGGATTATAGATAAAAATTTTTAGAGCCCTTCGGTCCCCTAATTTTAGGGACCAGTCCCTTTTTCTTGATATTAAATGAAAGGTTATTTAATTCTAAACAAATTTTGTTCAACAAGTGTTTAGAAATTCGTTACCGTTCTTGAGATATATGAGAAAGAAGGTTTTAGGGGCCGATCCCATAACTCCTTATAGGGGCCGTTTAACGAAATTTTGAAGGTTGCATTTTGTTTAGAACATCATTTTGAACAACTTTTCTTCTGTATTGCATTACAAACTATATTTCCTTTCTGAGATATGGGTGATCAAAATTTTGGACTTTTGGCCCCTAAAAACCCTTAATTACGTAACACATGATAAAATCATTACATTGCTTGAATACATAACTATCAGATAAACACATTTGCTTCTATAACATTTCAAAAAATATCTCTCAGTAAAGGGCTACAGGTTAAAGACTTTAGAGCCCTTTGGTCCCCTAATTTTAGGGGCCAGCCCCTTTTTCTTGATATCAAATAAAAGGTCATTTAATTCTACACAAATTTTGTTCAACAAGTGTTTAGAAATTTGTTACCGTTCTAGAGATATATGAGAAAGAAGGTTTTAGGGGCTGGTCCCTTATCTCCTTTCAGGGGGCGTTTAACGAAATTTTCACGGTTGCATTTTGTTTAGAACATCATTTTGAACAACTTTTCTTTTGTACTGCATTACAAAATATTTTTCCTTTCTGAGATATGGGTGATCGAAATTTTGGACTTTTGGCCCCTAAAACCCCTTAATTACGTAACACATCATAAAATCATTACATTGCTTGAATACATTATTGTGAGATAAACATATTTGCTTGTATAATCTATTACGAAATACCCCTCGGTAAAGAACTATAGGAAAAAGACTTTAGAGCCCTCTAGGTCCTTAATATTAGGGGCCAGCCCCTTTTTCATGGTATCAAATGAAAGGTCATTTGATTATAAAGACATTTTGTTCAACAAGTGTTCAGAAATTCGTTACCATTCCTGAGATATCTGAGACAGAATGTTTTAGGGGCCGGTCCCTTATCTCCTTATTGGGGCCGCTGAACCAAATTTTTTAGGTTGCATGTTGTTAAGTACATCATTTTGAGCATCTTCTCTTTTATAATGCATTTCAAAATATTTTTCCTTTTTGAGATATAGATGATCAAAGTTTTGGACTTTTGACCCCTAAAAACCCCTAATTACGTAACATATGAGAAAATCGTTATACTGCTTGGCTTCATAACTGTAAGATAAAAATATTTGCTTCTATAATTTATTACAAAATATCCATCGGTAAAGAGTTAAGGGTAAAAGACTTTGGAGCCTTCTAGGTCCCTAATTTGAGGGGCCAGCCCCTTTTTCTTGATATCAGCAGAAAGGTCTTGTAAATATAAACTTTTTTTACATTACATGTTTTAACAAAATATTTTCCAGAAAAGAGATAAGGAGAGAAAATCACAAAAATTCACGACGCTTTTTTAATGTCAATTTTCGAGCCATAGCGAGCTTTGGCGCCAGTAGTGCTAAACATACAAAACAACAATCATGCAAAACTTCAATCTTTCCTTTACCTACCGTAAAAATTTGAGCTTAATATCTCTAATAGTTGAGGAGAACAACAGAAGACAAAATACCCATATAAAAATTAGAAAATTCTCAATATATCAAAAACGGATGTGACGTCATCAATACAAAAAATTTCCAATCAAGTTCAGACTACTATCTAATAAATCCCAAAATTTGATTGAAATCGGCCTAGCCGTTTCTGAGAAATTGCGTGCACAAAAAAAGGCAGAAAAATAATAATAACTAGACACGATCTCGTTGCGAGCAACGAGGAGGTCTTCCGTCTGATTTTAGAAATTGAGATTTATGTTCGATCTTGATTTTGCTATTTAACAACTATACATGATTTAAAACAGGAAAAGAGGAATAAACATTTTAAGTGCCTGATACTATTTTGTTTCAAGTTTAAAAGTTTTGTTCAACAAGTGTTTAGAAATTCGTCACCGTTCTTGAGATATCTGAGAAAAAATATTTTAGGGGCCGGACCTTATCTCCTTATTGGGGCCGCTGAACAAAAATTGTAAGGTTGCATGTTATTAGGTACATTATATTGAGCATCTTTATTTTATACTGCATTTCAAAATATTTTTTCTTTTTGAGATATAGGTTATCACATTTTTGGACTTTTGACCCCTAAAAATCGTTAATTACGTAACACATGAGAAAAATCATTATAATGTTAGGCTACACAACTGTTAGGTAAACATATTTGCTTCTATAATCTATTACGAAATACCCCTCGGTAAAGAACTATAGGAAAAAGACTTTAGAGCCCTCTAGGTCCCTAATATTAGGGGCTAGCCCCTTTTTCATGATATCAAATGAAAGGTCATTTGATTATAAAGACATTTTGTTCAACAAGTGTTCAGAAATCCGTTACCATTCTTGAGATATCTCAGAAAGAATATTTTAGGGGCCGGTCCCTTATCTCCTTATTGGGGCCGCTGAACCAAATTTTTTAGGTTGCATGGTGTTAAGTACATCATTTTGAGCATCTTTTCTTTTATACTGCATTTCAAAATATTTTTCCGTTTTGAGATATAGGTGGTCAAAGTTTTGGACTTCTGACCCCTAAAAATCCCTAATTACGTAACATATGAGAAAATCGTTATACTGCTTGGCTTCATAACTGTAAGATAAACATATTTGCTTCTATAATTTATTACAAAATATCCCTCGGTAAAGAGTTATGGGTAAAAGACTTTAGAGCCCTCTAGGTCCCTAATTTGAGGGGCCAGCCCCTTTTTCTTGATATCAGCAGAAAGGTCTTGTAAATATAAACCTTTTTTACATTACATGTTTTAACAAAATATTTTCCAGAAAAGAGATAAAGAGAGAAAAACACAAAAATTCACGACGCTTTTTTAATGTCAATTTTCGAGCCATAGCGAGCTTTGGCGCCAGTAGTGCTAAACATACAAATCAACAATCATGCAAAACTTCAATCTTTCCTTTACCTACCGTAAAAATTTGAGCTTAATATCTCTTATACTTTAGGAGAACAACAGAAGACAAAATACCCATATAAAAATGAGAAAAATCTCAATATCTCAAAAACGGATGTGACGTCATCAATACAAAAAATTTCCAATCAAGTTCAGACCACTATCTATCACATCCTAAAGTTTGATTGAGATCGGCCGAGCCGTTTCTGAGAAATCGCGTGCACAAAAAAAGGGGAAAAAATAATAATAATAAGAATAGGGAAAAAGAAACCGAAGAATAACAAGAAGGTCTTCCGTTGGAAACGGAAGACCTTAATAATAGGGAAAAAGAAACAAAGCAATAACAAGAAGGTCTTCCGTTGGAAACGGAAGACCTTAATAAGAAAGTCGACAAAAACAATATGTCTCCCCTTTGAAAGGGGAGACATAATAATCTCTAATCAAAACAATATTTTAACCATGGTTGGTATGTTATCATATTTCTCTCTACTGGTATGTGTCACAAGTATTGATTTCCTCACCAAATCCTAAATTATGTCTTTCTCTATAATGTTGTAAGTGCTATTGGATCCTCAATGTAGTAATTTAAATAATCAAATCCCAGATTCATTTGTTGGCGCTTATATTTTTGTTGATAGCAATACATGAGAATGATGAAAATGACAAACACTAAAGTGGTAGCTGATAAAAAAAATTTGCATGATAAACATCTTTTAGGACCCCAAATCAAAAGTTTAGTCATGGACATTGTGCATTATAAAGCTTGTCCAGAAATCTTTTAAGTTTGAAAAATATCAACCAACAGGAAACATATATGTACCATATGAGGAGTAATCTATTCATTGACACCATAAAAAATAGTTTTTCTATTTCTAACAGGATATCTTGGAGATGTAATTAAATTCTTATCCTCTTGAAATAGCTGACATTTTTTTTCTCTTTTCGCTTTAACAAGTTTAATACATCAGCACTCTTGGTGTAAATATTTTGTAATGTACAAGCTATATCTACTAATTTCCTTCTAACGATTTTAACTGACTGTCCAATATCCTGTAACACATGGAAGATTTCTAATATTTTCCTTTTAATGATTCTAATTTGCTGCCCGATATTGGTAATGATTCCAATAAAATGATAAATTTAGCGACCTCAAAGAATTCCACTTTCTTCATCACTGAATCATTTATTATTTATTCGTTTGATGAGATATCGGCGCTTCTGATTGGTTGAAAAATTTCTTTGATACCTGCATCAATAAAATTTTTGCCGGATCTACTTTTCTCAACTGTTCTGGTCTAACACTATTTATAGAACGGGTATTTCCCAGATAAACACTGTCAACAAAATGTAAAGTTGTGTCTGTTTTATTGTCAGCAAAGAAAATGCAATCTTGTGAATATAAAAACTTGAAAGTTTAACCTTCAAAACTGAACGAAACACATTATTTGATTCACGAAATAGAAAATTAAGCGTCTTCTCACGATTTCGTCTGCTTGAGATCAATCAACATTTAAAGCGAGGCTGGCTGTTCCTTTTCCAGGAATATTTTAACGAACATATAGGCCTACAAACTTTCACGGTAACACTGCACTGCTGTTCAAATTTGGTAACGATAATCATAAGTTTCAAATTTACACACGTACATGATTGGTCATCAGAAATAGCGTCGTAAAGAAAAGCTATGAGTAATGAATCAACTCCTTCAGCGCATTCCAAGCGGCAGGTATGCCATTTAAGTACATCACTGGCTATCTAGTTACCACAACGTTTACAAAAGTCGCTTATACATACTATTCTTTGTCGACATACAATGTATCAGCTATTTTCGTACACGATCGCCTTTCCTTGAATAGTTATGTCCAGTTGCATTCTCCAGCGATCTCACATGAAAACTAGTTTTAATACGAGTTGTTCTGCACATTGAATAATATCACAAGCTATCACATGTATTTTCCTTTCATTTTCAATTCAGCCGGTTCAGATTTTAACTCACTATTTGTGTTTAATCCATTAAATTCGGCTCAATAGCTCTGCATTAGCTGAAGGCGCATCCATTTTGAATACTGTTGCTGTTGTTGTTTTGTATTCATACGCGCCGCTTCATTTACATTATTTACATGTTTGATCAATGACCCTTCACATTTTTTTATTTGAAAATGTTTTATTAAATAAGAAATGAAGATAATAATTGCGTAGCGCATTGATGAAGTTTTCCGGTCAATTTTTTCTTTGATACGTCGATCAATAGAAACATTAATATCTTCATTTCTTAATAGAATACATATAAATGTCATTTAGATGTTCTCTACGAATTATATTTCTCGCTAAGCGTTGCAATAGCACACGGCACATCAAAAGTAAGCAGCAGCACATCGATATAGCAGTAGAACATGCAGAAAGGACTGAAAGGATGCAATATATTAATTAAAGGTTTTGCTTTAATAAAGTCTGTCTAAGCATAATATATGTTGCATACCTACATTACATTTTATAATTTAAATATCTCTTGACTGTAACTCATACTGCTCATAATACTTAGGATAAAGCACATTAGACTGTCTCTTTTTTTTACACTGTGATATTATGATTTTTAATGCAAGAATAAAAGCGGCAGCCAAAACTGTTGTGTTAACTGGAAAAAAAGTATATGTATTAGGTCTTAAAAAACCTTCAGAGTCAAAAGAATAAAGTGAAATGTTTGAGTTTGATCTAGTATATATTGGATTTCTTAAAGATTGCTTTTGATTCTTTTTAATTAACCACAATCTTAAAAGAATCGATATTAAAATTGTTGTAAATAGAGATAAACAAAATGAAGAAATGGATAAGTATTTACTTATGAGGTCATCTCGGTCAGTGCTCACTTCATCCGACTGTGGAAGATTGTTACAATTGTGTTATTGTACATGTATGCTATATCATCACTTATTGAGGTTAGCGAGCACTGCTTGGAACCTATATTCACATGTTGACTGTTCATGTGCACCGTGCCGTCACCAGAGCAGCTTGCGATGTACCCCATAGCGTGATCTGGATTGCTTTTGACATGTCCCATGGTCTGATCTGGACTACTCATTACGTGTCCCCTGGCCCGATCAGGACTGCTCGTGACATGTCCCATGGTCTGACCTGAACTGCTCGTGACGTGTCCAATAGCGTGATCTGGACTGCTCGTGATGTGTCCCATGGTCTGCTCGGGGACGGTCTCCTTAGTTAGCACGTGAGATGATGGTGAAATAATCTACATTCATTCACATGAAATTTACATGAAATTCTAACATTCCTATATTAACAATATGAAGAGTAAAATGAGTTCAAATTTTATTACATCCCCCGAATTTTTGACATCCTGGACAAAAAGTCAATCTGCTATAAAACTTGTCTCATTATGTAACTTTTGATTATTATTCTTACTTTTCAAAGTTGATACATAATCATTCATTTATTTAAAAAGAAAACAAGAGGCCCATGGGCCACATCGCTCACCTGAGGAACAATAGGTATGATAAAGTCAGCTTAATGGAGTCATAATACAATCTGGACAATGTACATTAATACATGTAGATCCTGTATAAATAAAATCCATTTTTCCCCCTTGGAACTCGGATAGCCCTGATTGCTGAAAATATTTACAAGAGCAGACATTAATCACCGCTCCTGCACATATATAGGGACTCAACGTTATGCAGGCAGGGATGACCGCACACCTACGCAACTCAACAGGTACCAACGTTAATGCAAGCAGAGATAACGCAAGCAGGGATGACCTCACACTTGCGCCAACAGCTCAACCTAACGCAGGGAGTGCCGCACACTGCACTAGAAAGGCCAGAACACCAGCAGGGATGACCATACACTAGTGCTCCGCCGCAACCACCACCAATACAAGCAGGTATGACCGCACACTTGTATCAATGCGATACAGGGCAGAAATGACCGCACATTCTGAGTCGTTGGTTAGAAAAACACGAAGACTAGAAAGAGCAGGGATGTCAACACCCTCAATCTCTCCGTACCTGTTAAAGTTTAACCCCAAACAGTCACTCGTTGCAATGCAATAGACACTGTCCCTATATATGTGCCAGCCTAAAATAATTCATAGTATCTAAAAATTGGAAATCAAAAATAAACAAACTAATCCAGCCTAACCCAAAACTACTTATGCAGAACAACTTATATACATTGAATATTTATTATTGTATAAAAATAATCATCACATTTATTGGTTAACAGTGGATGCATTAATTAAAATAATCAAGAATCAATAAATCAAGGGCAATAACCCAAAACAGTAATACAAAAAGATTCTAATGAAAAAATAGCTGCCTGCTTCAATTTTATAGTCATATCACATGTTGAGTATTGCAGTTCTCAAAAGGATCCTTTACAATTGTTTATATATGGGATATTTAGCTACATCAAACTCTGAACCTTCTTGTGAGGCCGAAGAATTGTCCTGGAGCCAAAGTCTTAACAATTAAAAAGAATCATCTTGCTGATTAGTTTCTGAGAAGATTTTTAAAGATTTACTCTTTATTCCTATGTAAAACTTTAACACCCCCCCCCCCCATGTGGCCTCACCCTACCCCCAGGGGTCATGATTTTCACAACTTTGAATCTACACTACCTGAGGATACTTCCCACAAGTTTCAGCTTTCCTGGCTGATTAGTTTCTGAGAAGAAGATTTTTAAAGATTTACTCTATATATTCCTATGTAAAATTTTAACACCCCCCCCCCCCCAATGTGGCCTCACCCTTCCCCCAGGGATCATGATTTTCACAACTTTGAATCTACACTAGCTGAGGATGCTTCCACACAAGTTTCAGTATTCCTGGCTGATTAGTTACTGAGAAGAAGATTTTTAAAGATTTACTCTATATATTCCTATGTAAAACTTTGAACCCCCATTGTGGCCCCAACCTAACCCCAGGGGTTATGATTTTCACAACTTTGAATATACACTACCTGAGGATGCTTCCACACAAGTTTCAGCTTTCCTGGCTGATTAGTTTCTGAGAAGAAGATTTTTAAAGATTTACTCTATATATTCCTATGTAAAACTTCGACCCCCCCATTGTGGCCCCACCCTACCCCCGGGGGTCATGATTTTCACAACTTTGAATCTACACTACCTGAGGATGCTTCCACACAAGTTTCAGCTTTCCTGGCTGATTAGTTTCTGAGAAGAAGATTTTTAAAGATTTACTCTATATATTCCTATGTAAAACTTCGACCCCCCATTGTGGCCCCAACCTAACCCCAGGGGTTATGATTTTCACAACTTTGAATCTACACTACCTGAGGATGCTTCCACACAAGTTTCAGCTTTCCTGGCTGATTAGTTTCTGAGAAGAAGATTTTTAAAGATTTACTCTATATATTCCTATGTAAAACTTCGACCCCCCATTGTGGCCCCGCCCTACCCCCGGGGGTCATGATTTTCCCAACTTTGAATCTACACTACCTGAGGATGCTTCCACACAAGTTTCAGCTTTCCTGGCTGTTTAGTTTCTGAGAAGAAGATTTTTAAAGATTTACTCTATATATTCCTATGTAAAACTTCGACCCCCCATTGTGGCCCCACCCTACCCCCGGGGGTCATGAATTTCACAACTTTGAATCTACACTACCTGAGGATGCTTCCACACAAGTTTCAGCTTTCCTGGCTTTCTGGTTCTTGAGAAGAAGATTTTTGAAAATTTCTCGAAATTTTTCATTAATTTCTAATTATCTCCCCTTGAAAACGGGTGTGGCCCTTAATTTTCACAACTTTGAATCCCCTTTGCCTAAGGATGATTTGTGCCAAGTTTGGTTGAAATTGGCCAAGTCTTGAGAAGATGTTGAAAATGTGAAAAGTTTACGGACGGACAGACGGACAGACGGACGACAGACAAAATGTGATCAGAATAGCTCAGGTGAGCTAAAAAATCATATAAATAAACTCTAAAATTTCTTAAATGAAACTGGTTGCAAAGCACATACGGTTGTTGACCATGTTTTTAAATTTGCACAAACAGTTCATAAAGATCATGGAAAGGTTGTGAACTTGTTATATAATACGAGAGCCATGATTCACAATGAAAGGTTCAACTTACACATTGAGTCTCATCATCTCCTACAAACACAATTGGTACATTTTTGGCATTTTCAATAATGGATGGTACATCATTACAGTCAAATTCACTTTGGATGAAAATCTGTCGCACGGATGCACATGTCAGGTCAATGCTGGAGGTGGTGTCGGAATACGAGAAACGTAACACATGTTTGTCAATACATCCAACAAATCTGCTGTTTTTATACCAATTGCAGCTTTCGTTATCACATTCATCATATAAAAACACATCTTTTTTTACAACAAATTAACGTTGAAATATTAAATAACGCAAACAAGAAAAGCATGACGATTACCAAGCAAGCGCGCAAATAAATAATCAGATGTCGAACCCGATGTATAACCTGATATAAAATATTAAGTTGACCTTTTTTTCGATTTAAAAAAAATAGTAACAGTCTTTGAATATTGATGATACTTTAATTGTACATGAAAACTGTCTGTATTTCATTGCTTATAAAAAGGAGTATACTGAAAATTTAACGTTAAAATGTGTGTCTTTTATTATCATGATGAAGTAGCCTTACTATTCGGCGTTCTACCAAGAACAACAATACTGATGGTTCGGATTTTCATACATATATATATTCTGTATTAAAATGAAAAAACCCTGAAATATACAATGAGGGTATGCCTTATAATATGCACAACATGATAATGATATAAACAATTTATACACAACAATTACACGATGTTCATAATTATATGAGTCATCGCTCTTACATAAACAATTACTACATCCATGTAATTTTCTACACGTACATATGCAACATTACTAAATCATATATTTATACATTTAGAGATGTATCATATATATGCATCTCTATAATAACAATGATTTATAGATATATTTAGGTAACAAAATATTGTAATACCTGATTGTGGATCAGGGTTCACTTCAAATAATTATGACAAATGCTGTTAATTAAGTCAGGATCCTGTTAAACAATAATGTGCGCGTATAGAACACTATTTTTGATAAAAACCAACAAATAACTAGAACTGTCCTAATGGGACTAATACCCCCGCTAGGCTAATTTCAAATGGGACAAATAATTGAATTGAATAATAATTAAGGTTTGGAACACATAAAAAAAAAAATTCTAGAATTGTAAAAAAAAAAAAAATAGTTAACAAAGAAAAATCAAAATTGTCAGAATTTCACTGTAAATACATATCTATAACAGTAATACATTTACAAATGTATGTATTTGATGATATATTTTCTTAATTTAATTGATTTAAAGAAAAACCAACAAAATGACAAAAAACCCTCCCTTTGCAGTGAATAGAAATACCGGTAGCCAAGCAATGCTCTTCTGTTGATAAAACTTTCAATATCTTTCTAATAACAGTCTTGACAGATGCAATTAGTTGTTTCAAATTTTCCTCACTTTCTCCTATGGCACAATTGAACTCCATATCAGAAAATTGATCCCATAGGACTATGATTTTCTTTGATGAGCTTGTTAAATTTAATAAACTCCCAAAACATTACCATAATTACCATACTATGTAAAAATATGTAAAAAAGAAAATTTAATATTACTAACAATTTTAAATTGCCAAAACACTACAATCATATCAGTAATTTTGAATTTCATTTAAATTAATGCCCAATAGGGTCACTTCATCAAATTACTTGACAAACAAATTTAAACAACCTCTAAAAATAGTTTAACTTCTTTATTAATAATTATATTATTTATTTCCTTATAATGATAGACCTTTTGGTTTACATGAAACAGTTTTAAAATAGCCCCAAAACCATCACCCATTTTACAGATTATCAATTTCCCCTAAACACATGCTCCATCTGAACCATGGCTCAGATAATGGCTCCCTTGGGACAAATGAATTCAGCCACACTTGTCTTTGATGTTCTCATTAGCTCCTAAGAATTTATCATTGACAAACAAAAACTTTGCATTGTCAGTTGATAGAATACTTAAAAAAAATAATTTTTTTTTTATTAATTAAGACATAAAGACAAAAAACTCCATCTGGATGTATTTATATAAATATATTTTAAAGTGTTTTCTATTAATTAATTAATAAAATCTGTAAGGATTACCTCCCTTACTTTTCAACATTAGTGTACAATATATAGAATAAGGAAAATGAAAAATGTCATAAAATCATTAAATCTTGTCTGATCTTAAAAAAAATTGCAGGTGCACATCTTCAGATGGTGTTCAACATATGTACAAATTTTCAAACTGTTCCATGCAGTAAGAAAAAATTCTATAGGGGGGACAAAGTTGCGTCTACAGACAGACGGACAGACGGACAGACAGACAGACGGACAGGGTGAAACCAATATACCCCCCTAAACTTCGTTTGCGGGGGTATAATAATTTCATTATCTGCTTTCACACTTAGCATTCTCACTGAATAGTGTTTATGTAAAAAATATAGACGATCAAAAATATTACGCTATTTAATTAGAGTTTAACTGTGAATTAAAAAGTAAAAGAACTTACAGTATGAGGTCATGTCAGAAGTCGTATTTATTTGACGTATAATCTCAGACATATAATGTCCACCTCTCCTGAGCTCGACAAAAACTAGCCCTCACTCGAAATCTACCTGCCGCGCAGCGCGCGAAAATTCTACCAGCCAATCAACAACCAGAATTAAATATAGAACTGACCATTTGCTATTTTTAACTTTAAAGGATAACACGTATAACACAACTTTTTAATATGAATGATTTTATTATTGTAATGATAAACGTTAATTTGTAAAGCTGAAATAAAAAATGCATAAAATAATATTTACGAAATTCAACACTATCACAATGATGTCAAAATTTTAATATTGATAATAAACAAAAGGGTTCGATAACATATTAGCAGAGTTGTTTACAGCAATATGCTGTACTAATACCCTAGTGAAATAAAATTCTGTAAAACTTATCTGAATAAAGTTTTAAAAATATGACAGAAGACTTCATATATAGAATTCATATATTTTAAAAAAAAAAAAGGGGGGGGGGGTATGCAAAACAATTATTAGCTGGGGGAGGTCTAAAAAGCTGAAAATTCTCGACAAATTAACAAAATATGAAAGAGTCGAAATCTCATAAAAACCAGATAGTAGAGAATTTGACAGGTTTTAACTTGTGGTTTTCTTCAGAAATTTGTGATTGGCCTTATAACGAGCGAATTGAAGGTATTTGTGCTGAATAGGACCTGAGGAAATATTTTATAGTTACAGAGTTCCGAAGACACACATCACCTGGCTACAATGAATTGTATAAAAACAAAACTGTCCCGTGCCACAGACTCTAAACTGTAAAAGACTCACGTTCGCGGTGTTATCTGATTTGTGACCTGTTTCGTTCTAAACTGACCGACTAATATATGCACGAGTTAACCAAACTTTTCTTTGTTGCAAAAAGATAGCTTGATCTTGAATCCACGTAAATGTTTTTACCACCAATTAAATACAAAATAGAGATAATGCTCAGCAGTAAGAAGAAATCAAAGTACTGAAAAGCGCTTACCTTGAATGTAAAAGAAATGCATGCTAAATGTACACTTGTAATTTGCAATTTCGATGCTGATAGCAATGGCATTGAAGGAAAATAGATGGATTGCAACAATTTATTTGTTTTTAAAAAGCATCTGCATGTGGAAGATTGAAGGATTCGATACCCAGATAGCATGACTAGTTTGGGCCAACTTAAGCCGAACAATGTTGTTTACTTCGGGCCAATGTTGGCAAACATTGTTGGCCCAATGTTATATTACTCATCGGCTCTACGTCAGGCCAACGTGTAGGTCCCACCTTGGTCCAACATGTTGAGCCTACGTTGGTCCAACGCATTGATTTAAACTATGGCCCACCACGTTGGTCCAACAATGGGCCATCGTGTTGGTCCAACATTGACCCAACATGTTGTAATAACATTGGCCCAACATACGAAACCTCATTGGTCTACAATAGGTAACAATGTTGGACCTAGGTTGGTACAACACAAAGGCATGTGTTTGGCCACTGTAATATTTTGATAAACTTCACTGACCGATTATGGTGAGCCTACGTTGATCCTGTGGCCATATGTGACCTTTTATTACCTGGCCACCAATACGATGCAACTCAACACTTTGTTTTTCTGGTTAAAAGCAATTCACCACTTAAAATATATCTATCAATGCTATTATAACCATAACAACAATCAAACTAACTTGGTAGGAGACAGTAAATTATGCATATTTAAGTGGAAAATTCGTTTTTTAATTCATTTTGTTCAATTGTATGATTTTCGAAAACAAAATGTAAACTAAACCCTTATATATCTTACAAAAATTAAACACATTTTAATTCGACAATTATGATCGATTCATTTTCTATTATTGAATTTTTCATAGTTGCCATGACATTAAAAAGTTCATGTTATAAAGAATTTAATCATGAGTGGAATCCTCTGGCTCACTCCCCTCCTGTTCGGTTTCGTTGTGTGCTGCTGAAAGCCTTTTTTTCTCTGCCCTCCTCTTTCTCCCTCCCTCCCGATCACTGGCAAATCTGAACCAGTTTTTGGGAACAGAATATATTTCTGCATCGGTTGCATTGGAGCAAAGACGATTTTTCCTCTTTTTTTTAAAAAGAGGAATAATGAAAATAAATATAGTTTTCTCCAAGCTTGATTTATCAAGTCTATCTCTCTTTTTTTCCTCCTCTCTTTATTTACATACCTTTCAATACTTCCTTTTATTGCAAGGAAGGGAAAGCAATTTTCCCCCTTTACCAACCCAGTTGATTTTGGTCGCTATTGGATTTTTTATTATGTGTAATAAGAGTCTCCTTACTGTTGCCTTTATATTTTCCCTACCAATTGTTGATAATGATCTCGCCTGCATAATGCTAAAAATAAAAAAGATGGTGATAATAATTCACTGTATTTTTACATCTCACCTGACTCATCGGCACTTTATCTGCATTTGAGTCAGAAGAGTCACTCAAAGCATATCTTAAATCACAATGCATATCAAACAAATCATTATTTTCTGCCCGAGCATGAAAATCACTTTCCTCGCTGTCCGCAGACCATCTACTAGTGTTCACAGATTCACTAACTCAACTATTGTGTACTGTCACAGACATACAAGGTTGATCTACTGAAATTAAGTATGTTGGCACGGAACCAGTCTGTCACTAAATTAGCAAGTTTGTCATCGATAGGTTTATCACACGTTTCTTTGACTTTAAGTTTTCTGCCTGCATTGGCATACCCGTTGTCGGTACATGTATCAACATCTTCAGATGCACGCATCCTCGAAGCCGTCTCATAACGTTCACCGGAAGTTCCTGGGTAGTCATTAAAATCGCCGTAATCATCATAGTCATCTTTAAACTGATACTCACAACACATGTTCTCGATTTCGACCATTCTATCATCTTGTTTCTTTTGATTCTCTTAAATTGTTCTCAATATACTGAGTATCTCGGCGTTTGGGACACTGTCATGTCCACCGGCATTGCTGCTATGATCACTATGCACACGAGAACTCGTGGATGCAGTATTGGGGACAGAACGTGTACTGCTTGTCTTCTCCGAATACGCACCTTTACTTGGGACTTTCTTTCTCCCTTTCGCAGCTTTCTCATCTACGCGAGCCTCTACGGCCGTATTAGCGTCCGCCATGACGCACGTGCCTTCGGTACAGCCACGAGTTTTTGACCACGTCATAAACACAATAGGCTTATTGATTCGCAAAACTAAATATCTGACCACGTCAGAATTCGTTTATACACTATTAAAAGTATATACATATATTGACCTCGTCATTATAAAAACACAATAAGTATTATAAGCAAAGAGCGAACAAGGCCACGTCCTGCACTTCGCCTGCTCGCAGTTCAATGATTTCGCGGCTGCGCAGTGCTTTTCACATTATCTCGGAATTGACGTTTACGATAATTAATCAGATGTTTACAAATACATGTATGATTTTATTAATTAGAATGAAACTTTCCATGTGCAAAGTAAACAAGCCATAATATAAACCATAACATCATAACGAAAAAAATACCGGTACTTAAAATCAAATAATAAAAATAACACTAAGTAAAAACATTATCAAGACACGATTCAAAAAGGGAAAAATAATGTCTATACATGTACTGTTACATACGCGTATTTTTTTCTTTATGACAAAAAAAACCAAAAACCAAAAAAAGGTGAGAAAATACACATAAACATGTTCCTTAGTAGTATATAGGACAGGGAACAGTCACTACAGTCAAGATGACGTCATAGGACGTCATAGGGTCACACCAAGGTCACACTAAGGTCACACCAAGGTCAAGTGATGAGTAAGGTCACACCAAGGTCAAATGAGTTACCCAAGGTGACCTTGGAACCTAGTCAGGAAGTCACTTGACAGTCAGGATGACTATATGGGTCACACAGAGGTTAAGTGATGAGTAAGGTCACACCAAGGCCAAATGAGGTCACATCAAGGTCAAATGACAAGGTCATGATGAACTATATAATGAGACATGTTGTGTAAAAATTTACACAGTTCAGGGTTACTCTTGAAACTCATCTAGCAAAACAATTTATAGTCAGGAAGTCACTTGACAGTCAGGATGACTATATGGGTCACACAGAGGTTAAGTGATGAGTAAGGTCACACCAAGGCCAAATGAGGTCACATCAAGGTCAAATGACAAGGTCATGATGAACTATATAATGAGACATGTTGTGTAAAAATTTACACAGTTCAGGGTTACTCTTGAAACTCATCTAGCAAAACAATTTATTTTAATTATGGCTGAAAAAATGGTAATGATGGAATTATTAACAAATGATTGTGGAAATGAGTGTAAAGCAATGCTTAAAGAAAAGCTGAAAAAAAACATCACCATTGTAATGTCTAGCATTTTTGCGATAGTCCTTATTACAACTTTGTGCATCACTGTTGGTGTTTTACACGAGAAGAAAACTCCTACTCAGGTAGACTGTGTTTTACACCCTACGTTGGAAAATGACTTGATTAAAACATGTTCATACGTGGATCGCTACCCTCTCTCCAATGAAGTATATGTTATGATATGTGCCAACAACACTACAGAGATTGACATACGGCGATATCAGTCTGGAAAACCAAGTACTGAAGGAATAACTTTGAGTAAAACACAGTGGCAATACCTTAAAACATCAGTAGATCATATTGATGGATCTATTTTAAAAGTACATATGTAAAGTGTTGCAGGTATAACTGTTAGATTTGTCAAGGAAGAAGGACAACGGACCGAGTCTACAGTCACTGACCTTATGACACAGTCTACATCCAAGGGCGAGTCTACAGTTAAGTCACGTGACTTAGATCTTGTATATATAAACTTTGTATATTTTGAAAACTTTCATCAGTCTTTAACAAACAGCAGACAGTTTCTTGTGAAATCAAGTCAACAAGAAAATGGAGCAAAAACACCAAGACCTGATTAAGAAAAACTACTCGACTTTGGTCAAGAAGATGATGGCTGTTCCTGTTTCGGGGCATCTTTACACCTCGAACATAATAACTGATGAAATGAGACAACAGATAGACGCTGAGAAAACCAGCTATGACAAAAACAGGAAATTGATCAGCATCATTTTACGTCGAGGTTCCAGAGCTTTTATGGGCCTTCGAACGGCATTAATGAAAGCCAATCAACCTGATTTATCCAGACTCTTGATGACTAAGGATGATGACACAAAGTCTGAGTACGAAAAGAAGTTGGCAATGGCAAGGTCATTCGTCGTCAGTACCAAAGAAAGAGGAGGTTCCAGAAACGAATCAAATAACGCTGATCATCAGCAGTCTCAGGGACCAAGATGTAGGATAAGTTTGGACGACTCAAATGACCTATTCCTCACCGTAATGCCTTTCAAGGGGGAGATCTACGTTCACATTCGTCACCTCGCAGAATCACATGGCCGTTTCATTGCCACTAAGAAGGGAGTTACCTTTCCTTTAGCCCGTTGGTTGATGTTTGAATCTCTTTTACCAGATATTCAAGACTATTTAGATAGTAATGGGAAAGAAGACAAAGAAGTACAGTGGCATGTTGGTGGGGGTGTCTTCGTTTCCTTATCACCAGGCTATCCGACAGTGGACATACGACACTTCTGGAAGCCAGACGATGCTCTGGAACCCGTACCTACAAGGAAAGGCGTTTCTCTAAACAAAAACAAATTTGCAAGACTGAGAGATGCCATCGAAGAGATGCATGAATATGCGCCAGAATTAAAAGACGCTGAATTTTGTATGCTCAGCGAGTCTCATCAAAATCAACTTGGAACGTTAAGCTGTCCCGAATGTACCCCATTTGGCTACGATCCGCAAGACAACATGTCAATGGAATGTAATGCAGGAGATCTACAACACACAGAAACTATCGAGAGTGATCTTGAATGACAATGAACACTTGAAGAAAGTAATAAATTATGTGAACCTTACAGTATATATTATTTATTGTGCTGTTCATTTGTGTGCTTTATTTTCATTTTAACAAATAAAATGATTCAATACCTATGATATGATACTTTATTTTTTACAATATAAATGTTACTGTCGGAAAGAGAGATGGTTAGTTTGTCTCAGTATGTCAGACTATACGGATTACTTAAGGGAGCTCTACTACACTCCCGGTAAACCTGGGGCATATGCAGGCCCTGAAAAATTATATCAGGCAGTTAAAAAGGAAGGGAAATTCAAAATTGGTAGACTGAAGATAAGACAGTTTTTAAACAATGAAGATTCTTATAGCTTGTATAAACCAATCCGAAAAACATTTCCTCGTTCAAAGGTGATAGTGGATACAATTGATTCTATGTGGGATGGTGACATGGCAGACGTTTCAAATATTGCAAAGCATAATGATGGTTATAAATTCTTATTAGTGCTTATCGACATATTTAGTCGATATTTGTTTATAATCCCTATAAAAAATAAACACCATCAAAGCATTGCTGACGGGTTAAAATCAGTTTTCCAAAGAGGACGAAAACCAAACACCCTTAGAACAGATAAGGGTAGTGAATTTAAAAATCGCTGGGTACAGACATTCCTGAAAAAAGAGCAGATAAACGTCATATACACTCAAAATGAAACTAAAGCAAACTATGCTGAGAGGGTTATTCGAACCATGAAGAACCTAATGTATCGCTATTTCATGAAGAACCGAACATATCGCTTTGTGAATGTCTTGCAAGACTTGGTGAAAAGTTACAACAATAGACCTCATAGATCATTAGGAGGAAATGCTCCAACCAATGTAAACCAGCAGAATGCCGATGAAATTAGACTAGCAGCTTATCTGTCACTGAAAACAAAAGCAGAACTGACAAAAAAGGATCACATTCAACCCAAAGACTCAGGCAAAAGAAAATTGCAAAAACGAGTGAAACCCTTTTTCAAATTAAAAATTGGAGATAATGTCAGAATATCACAGCTTAAACACCCTTTCCAAAGAGATTATCAGCAAAAATGGTCAGAAGAGTTTTTTAAAGTGAATGAAAGGTACAAAAGAGGACAAATACCTGTGTACAAATTAAAGGATTTGGCAGACGACCCTATAGCAGGTACTTTTTATGAGTCTGAACTTCAAAAAGTCGTAAAGTCGGAAGATGTTTCTTATAGAGTGGAAAAAATACTTAGACGAAGACGTCGTGGTGCAATCAAGGAATTATTTGTAAAATGGGAAGGATGGCCAAAGAAATTTAATTCATGGATTCCGGAGAGTTCTCTCGAAAAACAATAAAAGCTGTCATTTTTTACCACTTCTGTCTATTCAAGATGAGCGTCCGAATGGTATTGACGTCTACGGATAGCTCTGAATATTTTGAAAATAAACCACATTGCTTTCGAGTCCAATTAAATAAACAGATTCAATTTGACGGGTATTGGACTGTTGCTTTGACTGAATTTTCTACAGAGAGTTGGATTTCATCTAAGAAGAAATCAGAATTGATTGTATGTTGTGACATTTGTGAGGAATCTATTGTTGGGGGAAAAGAGGCACCCCTCCTAAGACGCATTTACTTAGGAAAAAATCCCAAAAATATCACCTACAGCCAGCCTTATTATATTCCAGTAAAAATTGGTCAATTACAGCAGATTGCTATATATATAACAGACAGAGATGGAAATTTAGTTTCATTTTTAAACGGACCTGTGACCGTGACACTTCATTTCAAGAAAATTCCTTACGTTTTATAATGAATAGTCTGACTTATGTCAGCGATCCCCGAATATGGGAGGCTTTCTACAAGAACATGGCAGAGAAAAAATTCAACCCTTACAGATACAAACCAAAGCAAATTGGAAGAGGTGTGAAAAGTTACAAGTCCTACGTGATTCCACTGAGAAATCACTCACAGTTAGAATCAGAAGAGAACAGCACTCAGGTGACTCCAGTAGCTGCCGTGGAAGAAAGAGCTAAAGTGGAACATGCAAAGGATGTTAAAGAGGGTGTACCATTTGTCAAAGTGAATGGGGGTATAAAAAGGCCACGCTTACAATCTTCTGTCATTTCTTCAAAGAGATTAAAGCCAACAACATCTCAAACTCTGAGGAAAAAACATACCGGTACATTCAAACCAAGAAAACAAAGAAAGGCCACGAGCGTAAAGAAGAAGACGCCTGTCAAGAAACAGCGACGCGTGCCAAACAAAACAACACAATCTAGAAAAAAGAAAGAATTTAATATCGACAGCTACAAGAGTATCTTCAAGCTGTGAAAATGGCATTTTTAAGCAGTGACAATAGAGACATAGCTCAACCAATGGAACTCTCTCTTTTTGCATCCCCCACAAACCAAGTAGCGGTCGAGAAAGTGTATTTTACAGAAGCAAGACCAATTTCCAGCATAGGAGTGTCTGACACTCCCATCGAGATTGTTGTATCAGGCTCAGGAGCAGAATACATTGATTTAAAAAGAAGTAAACTATACGTAAAGGCCCGAATTTTGAAAGCTGATGGATCTCCACTGTCAGCAAACGAAGAAACTGGTATAGTGAACCTACCTCTACAAAGCATGTTCTCTCAAATGGATGTCTACTTAAACAACAAGTTGGTCTCTTTCAATACCAATAACTATCCGTGGAAGGCTTACCTCAAAACAATTTTGTTCAGTGGGAAAGATGAACTCAATTCACAAAAACAATCGGAGCTGTTCTTTAAAGACGAGGGGAATCTTGGTGACGCAAATGCGTACGGTGGAGGCAATGTTGGTCTGATCATGCGGTATGGTTTTACTCAGGAAAGTAAAGTCTTTGAGCTGGAAGGGAACCTGATGGAAGATATCTTTGATATAGATAAATACTTGATTAACGGAGTAGACATCTACATCAAACTCTTTAGATCCAGTGCCCCTTTTGTCATCATGTCTTCCACTTCTGCACCTGCTTACAAGTTAGAAATACTAGACGTCGTGTACAAAGTGGCCAAAGTACGTGTTGACCCAGGTGTTTTGCTTAACCACAGTAAACAGATTGAATCCACTCCTGTAAAGTATACAATATCAAGAAATGAACTGAAAATGAATACCATACCCAAAGGATCAACCGAGTTTTACTGGGACAATATATTTCCACAGGCAGTACCCGATCGAATTGTGGTGGCTCTGGTGGACCAGAAAGCTGTAAATGGGGATTACACAACCAACCCTTTTAATTTCGAGCATATGGAATTAACAGATATTGGAATATACGTCAACGGAGAAAGCGTACCTGGAAGACCACTGAAGACGGACTTTACGGCTGGACATTATTCAGCCGCCTATGCTCGTTTATTTGAAGCCTCTGGGAAATGGAACAACGATGCTGGGCTGATTATCTCTCGTGAAAATTTTGGAAACGGATACTCACTCTTCGTGTTTACGATAGATCCGAGTGGATTTGGAGAAGAGTATTTAAACCTGATTCGAAGAGGAAACACCAGACTGGAACTAAAATTCAAACAAACAACAACCAAAGCAGCCAATGTTATTGTATTTGCAACATTTTCATCTCTACTTGAGGTTGACAAATCACGTGACATTAATTACATTCAACCATGAATTCAACACAACTGTTGAATATGGTGAAGACAGATCCTTGCTTAAGACGTTTCGTAAAAGGTGTGTTTGCTAGTAATACTTTGCCTCAAATGGTTACAGAATATCCGAGCGCCTTCATTGTCAATACTCAACCTTTACCATTTCCTGGAGAACACTGGGTGGCATTAATCGTGTACAGTCCATTGCAAGCCGAGTTCTTTGACAGCCTTGGGAAATCACCAGCTGACTACAGTCAAGATATTCAAAACTTTTTAAAGACGAACAGTGCAGAATGTCGTTTTAAATCTTATCGACTTCAACCTCGTAATTCCAATCTGTGTGGACTTTATGTATTAGTATTTCTAATTGCCAGATTGTGTTTCAAAAAATCTTTCAATCGTTTCTATGATTTTTTTTCTCTTGACATGCAATCAAATGATGGCTTTGTAAAGCATTTCATACATGAATATTTTATGTATCATTAAATAAATCTTAAAATTATATCTGGAATTGTTTTTATGCTTGTATACTTATATATAAGTGTGTGACATAGCACCAAACATTATTTTGAAAAGGTCTGGCGACCGAGAAACATCGAAATAGAAAGTGGTGTTAATATGAACAACCGTTCCTTGCTTCCTTTTTCGGCACCTACCACCATTTTGATATGTGGTAGTACACAAAGCGGGAAAACGCATTTCACAAAAGAACTTTTACAAAACGCAAATGGAATGTTTTCCACGCCTGTTGATAGAATAGTTTATGCTTATTCTGAACATCAACCTATGTTTGAGGAGATGGTGCAGACGATACCAAACTTTTCATTACACCAAGGATTGCCTTCTAAAGACGATATAGAACAGTACACAGAGGGTATTGATCACACCGTAGTAGTGCTGGATGATCTCATGCTGCAGGTTGCACAATCTCCGCACTGTGTACAATTGTTCACAGTAACATCTCATCATCGAAATGTGACCATTGTGATGTTGTCACAGAACCTATATCCTCCGGGTAAATATGCCAGGACCATTTCATTAAATTTCCTTAACGTTATTTTGTTTAAGAATTACCGGGACTCAAGACAGGTCATCACCTTTGGATCTCAGATATTACCAGGTCAGGTTTCCTTTTTCAAATCGGCATACGAATCTGCAACTCGACCTAATTTCGGTTATCTGCACGTTTGCTTAGAACCAACACAAAACAGGGACTATCAACTTAGATCTCGTATCCTCCCGGGTGAAGATATGATCATTTACCAACCTATATAAAGGAACCTGATTTCGTATTTATTTCTCATTATTTAAACATGTGGCAAACAGTCAAGAAACACGAGGCTTTTTTCAAATTTCTTGTATATGCAGACAGTGCACAACAAAAAGTGATCGTCAAAGCCTTGACAAGTGAACAGTATGACGTGCTAAGTGAAATATCACTCAACATTTATACGGGGACTTATCCGTTGCCTAAAAAGTATATAAACCAGTTGAAACCTTACGAATCACACATTCGATCTCTGGGATCTAGAGAAGTCAGCAACCGAGAAAAACGTCGGATATTACTCAAACATATTTCTTTAGTATCGCTTTTACTAAAACCTATTGTGCAAAAACTTAAATGAAAAATGGCGAGGGAAATGATACTTGTGCCGAAACTGAAATATGAACATCTACTTCATAAACTGGACCATACCAAGGATCAGTCTACTCAAGCTGTTTTAGAAACCACTAAAAGCTCTGAGAAAACCTCTGAAGATCCAGGCCCAAATATCACCGACCAACTAGACGATACGAATAAGTTACAAACTGGTACTGGTTATGTCAGTACGAAAAAGGTCGGAAGACCTCCTGGAATCACTAATGTTCGGCGAAAGAAAAAACATACTCCATGGATTACCTATTGACAATGTAATAACAATGAACAAAAGTGTAATGTTTATCATTTATTTGTGAACATCATTTAATAAAAAATGAAAACATCAAAAACAGGGGTTTTTATAACATAATTAATATCCAAAAGGCAATGTGTCTAAATTGGGAAGAATTTTCCTTTTGGTGTACACAATTTTATAATTTTTAGTTTCTACTCTGTTCAGCAATTTTCTCTTTCTACTGTCCCTCGAAATTTTACAAGGGTTGATGATTTCGATTTGTCGTTCGTGTGAAGTGCAGATCATTGACTTAATGGCATCAAAATTGATCAATTTTGAATTGGCCCAGTTCAATGTAAAGCCCCGCACTTTACATTCTTCCCTACCCGACAAAGTGCGATACGCATAATTCTTTGGACCTCCTGAGACAAACTCAACAATGTAGCCGTCTTTGGGTTTGATCTCGTTCGTTAACTCGCCCAGGTAATTGCCGATGGGAAGGTGACTCAAATCGTCCGACTTGTTAGCCTTAAAAATGACACTGTCTGTATCAAAATACAATACGTTTTCGTTCAGTTTGTCGAGAACACTGTACAGTTTCAGTCGAGCCCACATCGTAGTAAACGACGCTAAAAAGATATTTGTTTTGTTGTCAAATTGAGCAAATAAAGGATTATTACTCCATTCTAAGTGAATCATGTCTTTTGACACAATTTGGAAATTGTGGGGTATCTTTGTTGGATCCGAAAGCATTTGAAAAAATTTGTCGGCCTCTGATTCGTGGATAAACATGGACTGCTGCATGCCCAATCTCTGACCGAATTTACCCCAGAAACTATTTAAACAGAGTTTAGCTAAACATCGTAACCCTGGATTGGTTTCTATTTTCTCGTAAGTCAAATCTATGCCTTCATTTTCTTTGTAATCTCTGATGTATTTCCATTTCGCATCTTCCGTAACACATTCATCGGGAAATCCCGAAGCCTCTTGTTTGATTTTCAAGAACATATTTACATACTGAGTAAACAATCCCCCCTTACACGACTCGACGTTGTATTTGGACGACTCGGGAAAATGATAGATCTCGTAGATATTCAAAATTGTGTACCCTTTAGACATTGCCATTTGAATTTCAGGTGTACACCATGTACCCGTGATTGCCCTTTCTTCTGTAGAGCACGCACATTCGTTCTGATTTTCTTTGTCTGCACACGTTCTACACAATGGAAATTTTAATTTCCCATTTGAACTGTAAGGGAGCACGGGATGGTAGAGTTTTCTTGGAGGCAAAATTTTAATTTTGGCAAGCCCAAAATACTGAGACATGTCCTGGACCTCGTCTGTGATGATCGTAGGATGTCCTACGGGATATCGACAATATTTGTTAGTCCATGGATAAAGACTGGTAAAGTCGTAGTACTGAATGGTTTCGTCTTCGTCGGTTTTGTAATGTAGTTTGATGGCATTGGTTCTGCCCCCAAAAAAACTCTCACGTGGGTCGAGTCTATCTTGCAGGTCTAATGTCGACAGGTATTGTTGTAATATCGTGTTTTTGTCCAGTTGATATTTAAATTGATGCTCCCAAATGGTAACCAACTTGTATCCAAGATGCTTAAGTTCTTTTTCTCTGTTAATTGTCATATCGTATAATTCTTTGATTGCTTGATTGGTGGACGGATGTTTGGTGTTATTCCGTTCCTCTGGGAAACAGGAAGGACAACCGTGGAACACACAGCCTGTAAAACATAAAAAAAAAACAATTTAAATACATTGGGTTATAATCCAGTACGCCGCCGCCGCCGCCGCCGCCCCCCCCCCCCCTTCAGTTGAGGGGGAGAGAGAGGGGCAACTGTTAAAGAAATAAATGTGTTTGTTCTTACCGTAAAATTCGTAAATGGTTCCTTTTCCAGACAATGTGCTCAAATATCCGTCACATCTGTAATTGGTGCCCGGAACTTGATATTCACCTCCGTTTAGGGCGTGTGAAGTTTTAATGGGTTTCCCTCGCTGACGACTTTTTTCCATCAACCATTCTAACCACTGGATTGAGATTTTACTGTAATTATCTCGTTTCGTGTACCCTTGAGAAGGCACGACAGCTATGGGACTCTTGAATTCTCGTTTGCCTATTTTCACGTTTTCGTCGTTTTGAAGATTGACAACAGGGACCCATGATTCCTCAAGGTTTACCACTTGCAGCCCTCTTAAATGTTCGATGTCGTACCATTCCGTGTTCCCGTCTTTTGTTATTTGTAATTTTTTCTTTCCCTTTAAAAACAAAGACTTAAAAATGCCCATACATACACTCGCAATGGTGACGTAATCGAACGGGTCGACTCCATAGGTGGTTTGTTTTTTTAAACTTCCATCAGCTTGTGTAACGTGTTCGTCGATGGTTGTCACGTTAATCATTAATTTTCTAAATTCAAGACAGCCCCGTCGCAATATATCGACATCCGAGCGACAGTATTGCAGCATTTCTTCTCGAAAACAAAACGTCTCGTTCTCTTTCGTTGCATGCCAGTCTTCTAATTTTTTTCGCTCCTCTGTTGACATGAATTCGTGTCCGTAGTACTGTAATTCTGGATAAGGTCCCACGTAATCTTGATGAAGTTTGGTATTGAACAAATGTGGAAAGTATCCTTTGCAGAGTTCTTGCAGACCGAAAGCTTCTGGTATTTTTGCTAGTTTCATGGGAAGGAAATTGAGAGAGTCCACAAAAGTTAAATTCAGTTTTTGGGCTATATGCATGTACATGATTTTGGAACCGCTATATATGATCTTGCTAGGTCGAATAGAGTGACGATCGATGAGAACCTCTAAAACAGGGTACAAGTCAAAACTTTTTGCGTTGTGTGCAACTAAAATCGAGTCTTTGCAGGTCTTACTGGTGACGTAAGCGCAAAACTGTTCGGCGGCGTTATCCCCTGAAAACACCTGTTCTCTTTTCCCACAGGTGTCGGGACAAGGAGAAAATAGGTATTCTTCCTTGTAGGTCTGAGAACAATTTTTACATCGAGTTCCGCAAGAACTGCAGGTGGCGCCCTCCACCAATTCCTTTTTTTCGCATTTGTGACATGCGGTCTGAAGAACTGCAAAGTTGACTCTGTGTTGTGTCAGACCACAAGACGGATCACGACAGTTCTGACACAATCTACAATTGACACACTGACGTGGTTCTTTAACACACTGTCGACATCTAATGCGAGACGGACTGTAGCCAACCTCACAATGAAAGATGTCATCTTGGCGCGTCTCGAAATCGTAAAATATAAATTTCTTGTTTCGTTTTTCCATTTCAGATCCATATGAATTTTGATAACAATTATGTTCCCCTTTCTGATATTCTCGACAGTTAGGGCACTGCCATTCTTCGCAAACATGTAAATCAGGAGAGCGCTTGGCACATTCCAGAATGACTCTACATTTTGTACATTGGTGAAACAACTCACAGGCAGGGGGATAACTCTCTTTTTTGACTTTTCGTTTTTCTTTATGTCTTTTAAAACATTCCCAAGATCGACAAACTCGACCACATGAACGACAGCCCATTTGGACATCCGTTTCTCGACAGTTGTCATGTAAACACACCGTACAAGAGGTGGTGCAAGAGTGCTTCGATTTATTTTTATACGGTTTCAAACAAGTATGACAAAAGTACGACGCTTTGAAAAACCCTTGTATTCTGGCGATCCCGTGCCAGTGTTTTTCGTTTTCCGAGTCGATGTGATACAGATAGAGACGAGGTTTATCCTGGTCCTTCGTCACCTTGACAAACTTGTTTCCTACTCTAGAGGACACGACGTTGATAGAGACATCGAGTAAGGTTTCGAAAGGCTCGATATCATTTAGACCTAGATATCTGTTAGTGGGCACTCCGGCTTTTTCACACAGCCACATCGCCAACTTGGTTTGCAATTTTTTTCTCGACTTTTTTAAGATATTGTCATAATAAGTCTTGGAAACGGTGCGGTATTTGAGAACATGATCTAACATCTGTTTCGAATCATCCCTCGCCAATTGTGACCATGTATCGGCGTCCACTTTTTTACACGTTTTTAGAAAACACAGACCGATCGAAATTGCCAGACATAAATTGTTATCATTTTGTACGTGAAAAAGTGATTTTTTCCTTTCTATGCTATTTTTGGGTCCGAACAGAGAAGTGATGGGTAGTTTTCTTGGATTACCTCCTCCTTTAGGCAAATCAATGGATCCGATGGTGACAATCAGGTTTTCGTCTACGGGTAAACTTTCGTTCGAATTGAGAACTTTGGTAATCTCAGACATGACGACATCTGCATTTAAACTTTCCCAGGACTGTAACGGGACAACGATAGGATTGTTTAAACTAGGATGACTCAAGACCACCCTTCCCAGATCTGCATCGTGGCCCCTTGCCAGCGACAACAGGTCGTCAAACATCTCGTGTAATTTAGTTGGTACATCTATTAATTTATCCCCCCTCCATTGCTCATTGAACTTGACTTTGAATGTCGTGTCACGGGCCAGGTTTTTCCTGAAGATCCGGGTATCCTTCTTCCATATAAAATAAGGTTTCTCTTCTTTTTCATCCCTACCCCCTGACTGAATGCTGGTAGACGGCCCTTCAATGTCAAAGGAGTGTCTAGGTTTCTTAAAATCGGGTCCAAGATCAAGAAGAAGTTCCTCCCATAAATTATCAATGTGGACTTCCTTCAGTCGGTTTTCGACCTCATCCTCTCCGGTTAAACCATTGGCAGCCGCAAAGAAATTGATGCTATCCACGTCATGCAAGGAGTCTAGTATTTCTTTTAATAGGCTACCGTCTGCCATTCTTTAATATAAAGTTATATGACATTATTATATAGACGTTTTTATCAATTGTAATATATATGAATAAAAAGATGCAGATTATTTATAATCTTATCTTAACCATAGTAACCAGTACAACTTGATGAGAATGAAGGGATCTGGGAATGTTGACCTACAATATGGCGAACAGGTCTTGATTAAATCATCTGATAGGAAAACACTCAACTGCTATTATACCCCTCTAATATATCTTAAATCATTTGTGTAATCTATAATTAGCCGAGTTTTATTATTTTTTTCCCTCTCCATTTCGTATGTGTAATAATTTAGTCATCAAATTCACACGACAATAAGGTATATAAAATATCAAAACTCAACAAGAATTTTTTTTTCTTTTATGTAAAAAATAAAAAATAATACAACCAGTTCTCTGTTTGAGACATTTTGAAGCCAATAAAAACATGTACATATACTTTTATGATAAAAAATAGAGCCATGAAAACATCTGAACTCTTTAACAATGCAACAAACAATATTTTAAAATGATAATAATTCAGCTGATTCTCTGTCTGATAAATCTTTCAAATCAACACACACACACATATTATGCTTCTACAAAAAAAATACTGTCATGGTAACATTTATACATAAGGAAGCACCCAACGGGCAATGTCCCTCTGCTCCAAATTTCATGAGACATTCCTGTGTAAATTGACTTTCATAAACTACAATAGAAATAGATGCTAAAAATAATAGGTTTATGGTATGAAGCTCCCCTTAATTTTGTTTATAAATTAACTTTTTGTCTAATCACAATTTTGAAGAAAATGTGACAGTTAAATTAACAGAAAAAAAAATTACAATCAAGGCATAAAATTAACAATATAAAATAGGCAAGAATATTATCCTCAGGTATGTACTTACTCAGGACATTTAAGATAGATCCAGGCGATTCATTTAAGGCCAGAATTCTACTTTGTTTTAACAAAATAATTTTGAAAAAATGCTTCAAAGAAGTAAGAGTTGTCTTCCTTTGCTAATTTAATAATACTCTGTATATACCTAATTGTGTGTATATAAAGAGATGAAATGTTTTTTTTAAATCAACTACACATATACAATTCTAATATATTACAATGATTTTAAAACCTTTTACAGTGTGACATAACGTAGTTTACAAATTATATCATTTGTGAGTTTCGCCAAATTTAGAATCACACACAACAGATCTATTGACATGATGTGGTGGTGTCCGAGAAAACTAAATATTAATTTTTACTATCATCCTAATACAATACTTAATAAAACACGTTGAGTATTCATAACTCAGTAAAATGAAAAAACAGTCATAAAATATATACTGAAAAAATACCAATTTTCCTACAAAATCAAAGTGAATAAAAACACCTTGATTATTGATATACAACAATATGAGTATTTTTTATGAAACAAAACAGACAAAAACTAATCTATAGTCAAAAAAATATTTGCTAAACTACCAATTATAACAACCTGTTCTCTCTCTCTGAGACAAACACATACATATCATACAAAAAAATCTCGTTCTGTTTAAAAAAAAAATTATTCTCAAAAAATTTCAAAAAAAAAATAAAAATAAAATAGACAGAAGAATTAAAAAAAATATCACCTTGAGTATGGATAAATCCAATGAGCATTATCAAAAACAGACCAAAAATTTTAAGAATCTCCTGAAAAATACCAATTTTCTCTGTTGATCAGTTTTTGTTTGTTTTCCCGCGAGTTCGGGATGATATTCCAAGATCTTGATCATCATCTTCATCATCATCATCATCGTTGTTGGAAGAGGTAGATGGGGGTGTATGGCTATATTGGAGGAGGGGAATTTGACTCTCGTTGATGGGAGAAGGAGGATTACTGCTGTGAGAATCACCATCATCCTCATTGTTAAAGCTTTGCGGGGTAGCGTCATCATCATCCTCATTGTTAAAGCTTTGCGGGGTAGTGTCAGCATCATCATCAACATCAATTGCGTAGGAGTCGGTTGGAATGGTGTTGTCTTGGGTGAGCTGGTTGCATTTCTTAGTAATCCATCTTTTAATTAGTAGCAATACAACCGTAAAGATGGTGGCTATTAACCAACCTAGAAAACCTTTAAAAAAATATGAAAGTTTAATCATTTGCATTCAACTTGTTAATAGAATTCATCTGAATTTATTACGCTTAAAATCAATATCATAATACATATATTCAAGGTTATACATGAATATAATGAACTAAATTACCCCAAGTCTTTTCCAAAAGTGTCTCCTCATCATCATTTATGGTCGACATCAGTCTTTTGATGTAGTCCAAATTTGATGTTTCTGCAAGCCCTGTGGTGGACTCTGTTGCTGTTGGGAGCTTTGTGGTGGACTCTGTTGCTGTTGGGAGCCCTGTGGTGGACTCTGTTGCTGTTGGGAACCCTGTGGTGGACTCTGTTGCTGTTTGGAGCCCTGTAGTGGTCTCTGTTGCTGTTGGGAGCCCTGTGGTGGACTCTGTTGCTGTTGGGAGCCTTGTGGTGGACTCTGTTGCTGTTGGGAACCCTGTGGTGGACTCTGTTGCTGTTGGGAGCCCTGTAGTGGTCTCTGTTGCTGTTGGGAGCCCAGACAGCATTACTGTAAAAATAATATTTCTAGAATATTAAAATTTGATACCAGCTTATAATATTAGTTATTAAAAACTAGAAAAACAAATGTTCTACCTTTTTTTCTTATTTATTATTATTATGTAATAATTTTGACTTCTTATTCAGCATAACTGTTTTATAGATCCTTGTTTCCGTAGCTGAATAATTTTGCAAATGTACTAAACGAATACGTTGTTTACATCATTAGACGATATATCACGTGACATATTCCTTCATTCATAACAGTCACTGGGCACGTCTCAATCGTTTACCATTTACCTTGATTGAACAATACAGATCATATGATTTCATTCGATCCTAATTGGTGAAAAAAAAAGATTGAGATCGTTTGTAAAAAGAATTTAGACCGTAGCTTACATTTGAAGCGGACGTGTTGTTTACATCGACTCGACAATTTATCACGTGACATATTTCTTCATTCATAACAGCCACTATACACAAATCGATCGTTCATTGGACAACGTAGATCATGTGACTTTTCATTCATGATTTTATTTGAGTTTTTAAAGTTGGCGAATTCAAACATATAAATTGATTTTGCAAAATTTTTACGGTTAACTTTTAAATTGTGGTCATAATCGTAAGTTCTTTTTTTTTTAAAAACAGACATCTGGTGATGTGATTAACCTAGAAATATTTTCCGGTAAAGTCTTTAATATCCAAAACACCCGAACAAAATAAAATCAAAAGTACATAATGCACTCCTGGGAGTTGAACTCACACTTCATTTAGACTTATTTTATAGTTCAATGTAAGAGTTGAATTTCAAATGTTTCTTAACCTTCAACCCCTCCCACACCAGTAATGGACTCGTCCACGTTTTGTGGAAGTATGTTATTTATAACTCGCAATTGTCCTAGTATCTACATGATATATCCAATAAATATAATTAATCTATTCAATATTAATAATTAATCTATCTATTCAACATTTAGTAAGAATCTAAATAGAAGATTCGTGGCATATACACTGATGTATTCTCTGGCAACACGCCTCTTTTCACCTACGCTGAGCTGCATTACAGCATAGGGAGATTGAACATTGTTCATACATTCAAGAAAAAAATACTTACCATAGCATCTTTTCCCCGTCCGATCCTTAATATCAATGTTGAGAAGATCAGGACTCAACACCACTGTTACATTGCAGTTCCTTACACGTACTTCTCGCAACCGTTTGTCGGCGTAACCGTTCAAGACCTTTACACATCTAGTACTGTGGGTACAGTAGGCAATACCGGTATGTCCCGAAAATTTAAAGCACAAATCGCAACAGTTTGCGATTTGTACAGAAAGTACTATAGCAAGGAAGATGTGGACGTTGTTCGTTGTGTTCATTTTGACCACTGTTAGGTAAATTTTAATTTGGCGGGAAAAACGCGCGAGACTATTGATTTTATGTCTCGTGACATTAGAAATGTTTATTTATGTAACAGGTCAGGCGGGTTGATGGAGAGGGTAAATTAGGGGTGTCTTAAAAATGATGGCACACATCATTGATATCATCAAAGTATCATTGATATTGTTATTGATATGTGAAGGGGTTTTTTTGTTATGATTTTGGTTCTCTTCAAAAGAAAAAATTATAGTACAAAACAGAGAAAAAAAACTAAAACAATCACGTGGCAGTAAGCATGTCCCTTACATGACCCTTCTGTAGACACACGACATTAGAAACTGTGTCAGACAGAGTTCGTTTCGGTATCATCGTAAGGTCAATTTATGAATAAGTGAAACAATTCAATTAAACATTATGAGAGTTGTTTCGTTACTTTTTATCACCTATTTGGATAAACATGGTTTTCAATACCTATAAAATCATAACTTTACATTTAACAATTTTTACATCCATAGATCCAAGATAAAAAATTACAATATTAATTCAGCATGAATGTCATCATCATAACATATAGTTATAAAAAGGGAGACCTAATTGTGTAAAAAAAAATCAATCCACTTGTTTCAATATACGTATACGTATGTAATGATAATTATTATAGAAAATCATTCAGTGGTCTATATATTAGAACTCTGTACATTACAAATCACAACCACCTACGTACTTACAAAATTTATCCTAAATCAAATTAATTGTAATATTTTGAATATTTTTCTATATTATAACAAATTGAATGTAGCAAATTAAAAAAATCAACTAAAAACAGTTACATAATCTTTTAATTTTTTTTTCATTTTGCAATAGGTAAGAGAAACTTGATAAAACTTTTATTTTTACAAACTAGAAACGGTTTTTTTTTTACAAAACCAGAAAATAGTGATATATGGCTCAAAGATAATAAATGAGTTTTTTGTGGAAATGTTATTGCATGACCCTATAGGAGATCAAGGTTAGGTGACGGAGAGATCCACGTGAGGTTTTAGCGGTCTTTACGAACTAGCAACTCTCTAAGAAATATTTCCAAATATGGGCATATCTTTCCTTTTTAAGCATCATTTCATTTACTATATAAATAAAAGACTCTACTGACTTTTCGTCACTACCTTTCAAAGTAATCAGAAGAAAAAGGAAACGTCTCTGTTGAATTAAGATGGCAGAAGAATTTCTTAACATGTAAGTTTCTATCACGTTATCATTAAAATAAGAAACGGGAAATATTTTTTAAAAAAATATCCTGAATTTTGTTTGAATGTAAAGTTACACGTTAAGTTACAGTTTACAATTCTATCTAATATTTAGTTGAACAAAGTATAAAAAAATGGAATATTTTTTTTTAAATATCAAACATGATAATGAGCTATGAATTCCAACATATCCTGCCATTTTTAATTAAAACTATTATTAATTATGGTAAAATCTGTACGAACTGTAGAATTAATTAACAGAATATTTAGATACATTTTATGTTTTCTTTGTTCACATCTTTGAAAACCTTTTTTTATTTATATACTAGGAAATATAATAACATGCAGGATCCCTTATCCCCCGCAAATAAACCACCAGCGGATAATGACTTTGAGATGGAGTGGAATCTGTTGGGAGAAGAGTGGTCTCTTATGTCAATCCCAAACATTGAGGGGTAAGTAATTCGACATGCATTGTACATGTTGTATACTGGCCTAGACCGATCGTTTTATTGTTGTGTTGTAGATTGTATGTACTTAAATCAATTTATCAAAAAAGTTTTCATCTTCAAACATTTACAATTTCGTCTTTAATTTTAAGTTCTCTAAAATGAAACATTTATATGGTATCCCACTTATCGCACACACACGTACGATACCGGTTAAGAACAACCACGGTTATCGTTCCTATCTTTTTGGATTGCTTTAAAAATAACTAGATACAACTGAGTTACCACGATCGCGTTATTAGATTGTTTTGTTCATTATTATTATGTACTACCTGTAGAATAAATTTGACTAATAAAAATTGATTTTTGTAGACCAAGTCATTCTTCGTTCGACCCATATTTTGCTTTGGATGGGGATGATGCCACGGACATCAAAAATTTGGAGCCAAGTAAGGAGACGCAGATTCTCCAAAAAGACGGGCATGGGAAACCGAGTATGTTGAGGAAATTGCTAAGGTAACTATAATTTTTTGTTCATAAATATTTTTCTTAGTAATTTAAGGTAAACACAATGTCGTTTGAAAAAAATAAATCTTTATCATCATGTTTTTAAAAATCATTTTAAAAAGTTGGTGTCATGTATTAAAGAGAATTAATGAAATATGAAATGAATATCATAAATCTTTTTTTTTCAGTCCACCAACCTCAACGATAACAGCCCCCACCCCCAGAGTAACGTCAGAAAAAGGGGAGTTGAGAGAGGTGGACACGTCAAATCAAACAAGACGAACCAACAAAAGAAAGTTTGAAACTATGGCTGGGCCAATGGAAAGTCAAACTCAGAATAAAGAGAACGATTTTGTGGAAACATTTAGGTAATTATATTGACATTTATAAAATCATGTTTTATATTCTTAAACTCCAAATTTACGAAGGTTAATTTTTTTAAAATCAGAATTTAAAATCATAACATTGAAGTACGGTAATTATCAAAATAAATGACAGTTGTTCATTTATGTGTTTTATCAGTAAGTATGTCTAATTAATTGAATTTAACTTATTTGATCACTTGTTTATATATATGTGGTTTAAATGAATCTCAAGAATACTTTTTAACGATCCTGATTATTTCATCATTATATCTACAGACAGAAGAGACCTCAAAAGTACGCTGCGCTGGAGAGGAGGTGTAGAAGTTCTAACACCAAAAATGAAAGACCCTTGCTGGGAGAAGAACTCTCTGCTCTCCAGCAGCTGATAGATTGTATGGTCAAAGATCTGGCCCAGTCGGCCATCTTAGTAAATTACATTACAGATTTTATTGAAAAAAACTGTAAAAGAAGAGTGGCATTTAAAACTCTGTGACATTACTTTAAAGTGACCGTTTTGAATAGATAGATTGTATATATAAGGATATATTGACTTACTTATAGAAGAATTGCTCTTCACCACATGTATTCTGTCTACTACTGTATTATGTTTATATGTAATAATTATGTATGTTATATGTTTTGAAAGACTCTTGCTGGGAGAAGAACTCTCTGCTCTCCAGCAGCTGATAGACTGTATGGTCAAAGATCTGGCCCAGTCGGCCATCTTAGTAAATTACATTACAGATTTTATTTAAAAAAAACTGTAAAAAAAGAGTGGCATTTTAAAACTCTGTGACATTACTTAATAGTGACTGTTTTAAATAGATAGATTGTATATATAAGGATATATTGACTTACTTAAAGAAGAATTGCTCTTCACCACATGTTGTATTCTGTTTACTACTGTATTATGTTTATATGTAATTATGTATGTTATATGTCAATCTTAAATTTTTGTAAATTTTATATCAGACTTCATCAATAAAAACTGTATTTGTTGTTAAACTACTGGTTTTTTTTAATCATTTAATTGATAAGTTTTTTACTTACTGGCTTGACTGTAGATAGTAACCATGGATTCTGTAGAAAATTACTCAGCCACAATCCCCTTTTATAGTTCATTATGACCTTCAAGTTGTGACCTTTTTACCTATATGTCATTAAGTTAACCCAATACGTGTTCTAATTATCAAGGAGACATCAACTTGATCAAGGTCATTTCACAAAGGTCATTTTAAACTAACTTGGCATTGGTGTGACCTTACTCATCACTTAACCTCGGTGTGACCCATATAGTCATCCTGACTGTCAAGTGACTTCCTGACTAGGTTCCAAGGTCACCTTGGGTAACTCATTTGACCTTGGTGTGACCTTACTCATCACTTGACCTTGGTGTGACCTTAGTGTGACCTTGGTGTGACCCTCCTTGGGTAACTCATTTGACCTTGGTGTGACCTTACTCATCACTTGACCTTGGTGTGACCTTAGTGTGACCTTGGTGTGACCCTATGACGTCTATGACGTCCTATGACGTCATCTTGACTGTAGTGACTGTTCCCTGTCCTATATACTACGTTCCTTAATATATTTACAGTATTTAACAAGTTAATACTGACTAGATACTTAAAAAGTGCATGGACTTGTGTGTTAAAATTGACTAGCTACATAGAAGTCTGATCATTATATGGATGCAGATCTTCAGTCAGTTAGGTCTGAAATATATATGGTGACTTACCTGACAGGCTCTAAACGAAAGACATCAAAATTACATCTGTATCAATTAAAACATAATAAAAATGTACTAAACCCATGTCACATATATTCAAGTAGAATAAGAGAAAGTTAACATGCCTCGCATGTTTGTTTCAAAATTTTCAAAGATTAAAAGAACCAAAAAATGTTTGATCTCTATTTTGTTTAGTTTCCCTTCTTAAAACAATGTCTTTTTTATCCTTTATCTATGCATTTTGACTAAGAAATTTTACAATATTAACTATAAACATTTTTTCAAATAATTTTCAAGAACTCAAGACAGATATTTAATAGATCATATCTATTGTGTAAATTTACCCAAAGTTGACATTTCTCCATTTCCAATGCTCAAAGTTGCTTATAAGGGCAATTTGGTGGTCAGAATACCATCCACGTCTTCAGCATTGTAGTTTGAATATTCTGTCATTATACTAGATTGAACTTTGTACGTAGGGCTAATTACCAAAGACACTTTACATGAGTCTTCCATGTTGAAGGCAATGATTTCTGTTGTCACCGTGGTTGATCTTGGTGCATCTACTTCCTATTAAAATAAAATAAGGAAGGTAAAAGCTAATAGTTTCCATTTGAAGAGACAACTGTGCTTCAAATGCCTGCAATACTTCCCTGAATCACTATGGCTCGCTTGTTTTCAGTAATTTGTTTCATCTCTTTTAAAACTGTATTATTTATTTTCACCTTGTTTCTTGATCGGCACAACAATACAATCCATCATGCCATTATTATTCAGGTATTATTTTGGCACATCAATAAAGTCTAATCTGGACAGTAAGTTTTAACCGATTTTTTCTTAAAAAATAATATATTAAATATTAAGCACATATCATGCATATTGTGGCCACAGCTTTCACATGGGAAATGGGTGACATAACAAATCAAAGTACTGAAAGTACTGAAAAGCGCTAAGTCGGGAAGAATGTGTTAAAAATATATCGATTGATATGAAAATACATGTAAAGAATCATATTGTTAGTTATTGAGAAAAATGCACATAATCGGAATTCTGAAATGATGTAGAATTTGGATATGTCTCAGTTATAGAATGCATAATTTCTTTTAATGATTAATGCATGTTGTCGTGTTACAGTGAAAACAAAACGCTGATGACTTTTTAAAAAATCATAATAAACATGATAAAAGCATTTTGCAATAAATGTAAGTGTGTCTTTATTTTGAGGCATAGAATGATTTATCCATTTGACTGTAAAGTCAAAATTTCCAATTTACAATATAACAATCTGCCTTAAAGCATGTTTTAAAATGCTTGATTTAAATTTCTGGAAATCGAGATCATTTGTTTTTGTTAATTTAATACTGGTAGAACAAATGCATCTGCATGCAGGATAACTTGAAGATAATTAAGTTCTCCCTACTGCATAGTTATGATATTTCCAGAGTACGACTTCTCCGTGATATGACTTCTCCAGCATCCGCTAGTAGGTGGCGGTATATAGGAAACGCAAAAACGAAAGTGGAAGTACATTTAGAAATCTGGCGACAAAAAAGCGCTGCAGCTATGCTTAGCGCTTAAAAAAAGTTACATTAATACAATATATAATGTTTAAATAACTCTTCTGGCTTAGTGGTTCTTACTTGAGCTTAATGAGTGGGTTAAACTTCAACGATCTATTATATGAATTTTTAAACAATATTTGCTTAAAAGCAACTGGAGAAATTGTTTTTCTTAAGAACATACATGCTATATTTCATATCAATTTTTATGAAATAACAGAATTTTTCTTTGATGACGACATGATAAAATTCCCTTATTTCAATGATGGTGCGAGATGTCGAAGACGCAGACTTTTCATTGTTGTTACTTTGGACCAGTTTAGCTTCCAAAAAGCCTTCTTATGTTGAAGCAAGCTGAATATGATAAACTACTTATAAAATTTCGCACAGCTCATGCTATCGCTAAGCACAAAAAGAGCTTTAAGGACTATAACTTCATTTGCATGCTAGACAAAATGAAAGGTGTTGACATAGGAGAACAATATGTAAACGATAAAGCTGTTGCCATTATGGTGAAATATATTGCAGCTGTAACTAGGAAGGAGGTTTTCGATAAATTGAGAGAGAGTTCCTTTTTTTACTACATGTAACTTGTGATGGGGTCATGGATTTCACGGGGGAAGAACTGGAAAATATTTACATAAGAATGTGTAATGGTGGAAAAGTTGAAGATATGTATTTGTTCATTGGAAGCCCTGAATCAACACCGGCCTGTGACCTTCACTTAAAGATATTTGAGAGCCTGGACCTGGTAGAGGTGTTTGAAAAAACCTTGTTGGTTTCTGTGTTGATGGAGGTTCAAATATGAAAGGTGTGTTTAGTTGTTCTAGTTTGATAAAATATAAATTTTAGTAAAGTTATTGGTCGTTAAAATTAAACATAATTGCATTAGTTTGTTTAACTGATGTCCTAATAAGTGATTTAAATGTGCAATTTCAATAAAAAAAATTCATTTGAATTTCAGGCTGCAAGTCAGGATTAGGTGTTTTACTTAGAGAGACAAGACCACACTTAGTTATAACACATTGCCTGGCACATCGACTTGAACTTAGTTTCAAGGATGGAATAAAGTCTGCACAGCCAAAGCTTTATGCCAAATGTATGACCTTATTGCTAGGCTTGTATTATTTGTACAGTAAAAGTCCAACTAAAAAGGCGGCCCTTAAGCGCTGCTTCACTTCACTGAACATGAAACAAGTGTTGTCTACAAGAGTAGGAGGAACGCGATGGCTGCCTCACACTTATATCATAGTGTCATTTTGACCCTTAAATATATTTTTCTATTTTTGCTCATTTCAAAATATATTTTATATTTTTAATTATATTGACCATATAAGATATATTATTTGCAAATTGTGTCTGCGCGGATTTACTTAGGGAAAAAGCCTTTAGCCATTCGACAGTATTTTTCGTAAAAAGTTGTGAAATCAATTAGTGCCATTTTAAGTAATCAAAAGTAAGTTATTTAGATCCATCTGCAGGAGTTGTACTGCAACATGCCTCAATGTAAAACTGCTGGCCATATAATCAAATCTCTCAACTCATTACGAATGCAGTGTATGGCTAGTGTAAACTCCACTGTGCATCATATACATGAACTTATTCCAACAACAGAACTTCCTGCAGCCAAAAGATATATTGGAATGTCAAGATCAAAACGAGGACTTTTTGATTTCGTGGGAAAAATCTCGAAATCACTTTTTGGTACAGCGACATCAGATGACATTGCCACTCTACAACGCCATATGCAGACATTGAACAATAACAACATCCAACTGGCAAAAGCCATGGCCCATCAGGACCAACATTTATCATCTTTTATTGATGCTGTAGACAAAAGATTCAACAATGTCATGTCTGCAATACTTAAAAATCACCAGGATGCTGTAGCTCTCTCAGACCTAGCCCATAGATCAATGGACGCTTTGGACCATGAGTTCATAATCCTCACACAACTAATCATTAAGCAAACAAATGTTTCCGCGCAACTTGAGAAGGAGCTTGAGCACATAAAACTTGGATTACACGATTTGGTCAAAGGCAAGCTCTCTCCTTTCCTGTTGACACCACATATCTTAAGATCGTCTATCCTTCAAGTCCAAGACATCATTACAAACAACTTTCCACATTTCCATGTTGCAAATAAGGACCCACTGTATTACTATTCGAGGGGAGAATTCCTGTTCACAAGACGCCACTCGCACCTGTACTTAACCTTAAAGATTCCTATATCTCCATTCCAACAACCGATGACCATGTACAGGGTATACTCATACCCTGTACCAGTCAATTCCAGTTCCAATCATGCTACGCAGCTAATAGATCTACCATCTTACTTCTTACACACAGCCGATAACCAACATTATGCCACCATTACCTCTGAAAAGATATCGCAATGTACAGGAACAACAACATTGTTTTGCAGCTTCAATATGCCAATGACAGCCTCTGCATCTCCCAGTTGTTTGTCAGCTGTCTTCTTTAATCAAAAAGATGCAGTCAGTAGTCTATGTGATTTTCGATTTCTAATGAACATGCTGCCCCCAGCTGTGTACGAACTGTCGCCGTCAAACCTGCTGCTGTATCGAACATCAATGCTTGCACTGGACTGCCCCAATGGTCAACGAATTCTTAAAGGCTGTTTCTTTTGCATCGTCAGATTACCATGCAGATGTTCCATAACAACCAACAACCTTTACTTACCTCCACGACTGGGCAAGTGCAACAATCAAACCGATAAAGTTACCATTCTACATCCTGTGAATTTAGCCCTCCTCCAACAATTTTTCCATGAAAATTCCCACTCAACAATTTTTGGCGACACCATCTTTGAAGAACTAGTACATGTCAAAATTCCTGATTTTCATATCTTCAACCATTCCTTCTCCAAGTTTTTGGCCAACGACAAAGAACAACATCTTAGCCTAAAACGCATCGCCAAAGCTGTTAAACATGATGGAAAGGTTTTCAAAAACCTCGCAGAATCCATGATTGCAGGAAGAGTAGACTTTGCGATCGACAACTGGCCAGACACAAGTGGTATTTTGGCTATTGTCGCAACTTCAGTTGGATTCTTTGGACTTGTATTCAGCATTTGGTCATGCTACAAAATTCGGACTGTTCTACTTCCTGTTCTACTTCTGCATCAAGTCCATTCAACTGCCGCCTCAACAATCAAGCCAACCATCTCCTTCATTTACCACCAGTCCAAAGATGACACACCAGCGACCAGTATTAAAGAAAACATTTATGCCACATTTTCCACTCCCTGGCCTTATGTTTCCCTTTCTGTACTAACAACAATCCTAGTGATTGCATGCATTACTAACCTATGGCAGAAATTTCAACGCTCACACAAAACCTCACTCCATTTAGAACTTACAACTGGACCTACCTGTGAACTCATCACTCTACTAACCCTTCCACTTTGCCCTCACAATTGGAACATTCAAACCCCCCAGGACATTTCATCTATCCATATCACCACTTCATATTTCATTTTACACTACCTTCACATTCAGTGCACTGATTTCACCATCACTAACACTCACACCAATCGCTCCATTGACGTCCCTACAACAATTTTAATTTCCCCATTAACAGCTAGGAAGATTCGTAACATTCTTCAGCATCCTTACACAGCATATTTTCTGTTGTCACATCACCAATATTTCAAAATTTTGTAAGCTTTTACATCCTCGCCAATTTTTGATATGGGCATGACTTACGTGTGTATGTAAGTGTTTCGTTTTGTTTACCTTTAGAAAGTCATTATTTTTTTTTGTGTTGAAACTATGAATATCACAATTTGTTTGATGATCAACACAATATATTTTATACCATGAGATGTGTACATCATTATTTTTTTTTTCTCTCATTCCAGTACTCCATTTGATTACATGTGTATTCATTTGTGTACATGTATATATGTGTATATTTTCCTTTAGTACACGTACATGCAATGTAGATATACCTATATGTTTTTTGTGTTTTGTTTTTGTGGGTTTTTTTTTTTGTTATTACTTGCCATTGACTGTCCATATAGGTATCTTATTTTCATTTTTGAGGACAAAAATTTTTCTGACCAAGAGGGAATTATCATAGTGTCATTTTGACCCTTAAATATATTTTTCTATTTTTGCTCATTTCAAAATATATTTTATATTTTTAATTATATTGACCATATAAGATATATTATTTGCAAATTGTGTCTGCGCGGATTTACTTAGGGAAAAAGCCTTTAGCCATTCGACAGTATTTTTCGTAAAAAGTTGTGAAATCAATTAGTGCCATTTTAAGTAATCAAAAGTAAGTTATTTAGATTCATCTGTCGAAGGATTCCTGTTTTCTTAATTACGTAATAGTCATTGTAATGCAAAGCCCTCGTGTCAATCCGTTTCTTTGATGTCGAGAATGAGTTAATCTTCTCTCACGGCTTTTTGGGAACAATTAATGGCAAGAATAACTCAACACCGGGACAGGGGACGCTATAGGGTTTTTGTCCGATCACTTTTGCGACGGACATCAACCAATAAACATATAATTTTACATTGTCTCCTGTCCTGTGTTTCAGGTATGTAGATTTTATTTGTTCTTTGTATTTTTAATTTTTATCACATTTATAGAAAACTGGTTATGCTGCTGAACTTTTTAGTAATGATTTAATATCATCAAATTGTGTCATGAGAATTTTGCATTTAGCTGTATTATTTTTAAATTACCAGTAAGGTTTATCTCACTTAGGTAATGTGTAAGAATCAAGTAACAACATTTTTCTATTTAGCTTACTGTACATATTTTTGATTAGAAACTGATTTTTAAGTTTAAGCACTTTTCGGATATTGTATATCCGCCATATACGGGTTTTACATTTAGTTATGTAAACACTACATTTTGTGCAAACGCGCAGTCCATCTTGCTGTTTTTCCTATTTATTCGTTACAAAAAGAAATATGCAGAAAGTATCAATGTAAGTGAACTTGTCCTGTGATATTGAACATCTAATCAGGCTTTAATTGTTTTATGTTGATTGCAAGTTAAGGTATAATTTAGTACTTGTGCACTCATGCTCAATGTTGAGATAATGCGAGTTAAGATAATAGATGTGTTAAGCTTAACCATAGTCAGTGTTTGTATATAGTAGATTAGGTTTTGCAATGATGTTTGTCATCTTTGTTAGCTCCCCCTTTTTGGATAAATCCGGAAGTTAGGGTTTTGTATTGTTGCTCTCTGTAAGCAAGCCCCCCCCCCCCTTTTTGTGTGAAACCGGAAGTCACTGTCATCCGAGTTGTAAACAATCACACGTGCATTTTCTATTTTTGGTCTGTTCCTTTCAAGTCCCTCTCTAGCCAAGCAAATATATTATTAGCTAATTTCCCCCATTAGAATGTAATTACACACTTTGAATTTGATCATTTATTTTTATAATAAAGATGTATAGTAGACATATTATTGTACCTGTGTAATGAATTGTGTGTTTATATAATGATGTTTAATTAACACATGAACATGAATCTGTGGCATTGTTATGCACTTTCATTTTGATTTTACAGTGTACCATTGTTTTTATATCTTTTATTATAATTATATTTGACATCACTTTTGCGACGGACATCAACCAATAAACATATAATTTTACATTGTCTCCTGTCCTGTGTTTCAGGTTTAAAGAATTTAGTTATCACCATAACCCCAATCACACGGTGATACTTACATAGCAATTACAGTACTTATCAAGGGTTATTTATTTTGCTAAATAAAAATAAATATATAGATATTTTATTATTAAAAAAGAAATCATATAAGGATAAACTCGATGATTATTGATATATTATACATGTACAGTCATTTCATGCATATCTTTTACAATTTAATGCTATGCTATGGTATTCGATTTTAATGATATGCTATGAGATTTGTATGCTATGCTATGAGATTTGTATGCTATGCTATGAGAAATTGAAATGAAGGGCTTAATGATATTGTATGCTATGCTATGCTATGGTATGCTATGAGATTTGAACAAAAACGCCTCCATACACAGAAGAGTTCCACACATTTCGAAGTAAAATAATAAGAAGCCAAAGTTTACCACAAATCTATTATGTAAACATTTATTTTTTCAAATAAAAAAAAATTAAAACCGAGTTAAAATACTGTTGTATGCTATGCTATGGTATGCTATGGTATGATATGACGAATGCGATTCTATGAGATTGTATGCTATGGTATGAGATTCCAATGCTATGCTATGAGATTTCAATGCTATGCTATGAGATTTTAATGCTATGCTATGCTATGGTGTATGTTGTAAAAGATATGCTTGAACTGACTGTAGTTAAACAAGTTTCATTTTCATAAAAATTATTTACAGGTTACAAGGCAATAAGGTAACAGCTTGAAACAAGTTCTCACAACAATGCGAAAGCAGAAGGTTACGCTAGACTGATTGGTGATGGACATGTTATCACATACATCTTGAAATTGAAGGTATATTTTTAAAAAAACTTAATATTTTTGAAATTTTCAGTGTAATAGAATATGCAATTGAACACTTAACTGTGTATATTCTATTCTAAAAAATTTAGGAGGTTATTTCCCACTTGATGAAGTTATCCTTATACTTACAAACACGAGGTCTTGATTAAGCAGGTGGATTCCACAGAATGAATGCCACAACAGCTGTTCTTCAACAGATGGAATCAGTGTATGTATTTTGTAAATGATACTTAAAAGTTTGAATCCTCTTGTAATATGCAGATAACCAATTTGAGACAATGCATTGAATTATAATGGCAAAATGCACATAATTTGTAAAGATATTTTGTCCGTGAATGAGGTGATTGAAGGTGAGACTTATCAGGAAATACCTTTGGTTTTTCATGGAGCAAAACCAAATGCCAAAGTTCAGGATATGTTGGCCACACTTGTAGATTCAGTGGAAAACAGATATCCTTACACTGATATTGTTGAAGCAACTCTCGTTGGATCATTTTTAAATTGTCCAGCGAATGGATCAGACAGCATACCTGGTTAATTTCCTGTTGGCTCTTGATAGTTTAATTATTGTGTTTCTAACTGTTTTACTTTTTTCCAGAAATTAATTCCAGTTTAGTTTTGGTTGACGTTCCAGTTTAGTTTAGGATATTCATCAATTTCATCTGATCAGTGTTTGTCAAATACTAACATATACGTATCTTTAGCAGATTTTGAAAGTATTAAATGCACGTTGAATTTGAAATGTGATAAATATCATAAATTTACTATACTGTTTGACTCTTTTATTTATTAGTACTCTTTAATTGTAGTAATAATACCATTTTAGTTACTGAATTTGGATCATGAGAACTCTATGCTTATGTTTGTCTGTTGGTATGAAATTGAATGAATGAGGTGTGTGGTTTATAAATGTACTTGTAGGTATGAATGTGTTCATGTATATGTTAACATAACAACAAATTAACTTATGATTTATATATGACAAAGTCAAGATTATTATATAATATCCAATTATCCCCTGTCTCATATAAAAACATCAATTATAATTTATAACTCTGTAAACTGGTAATGCTGTATTCTATAGATTGTTTTGTGTCACCGCTGCTTGAGTTTGTGCATTGGAAAAGGGTTTGCATAGGTTTTGCCTGTTGCCCAATTGCAATCCATTTGATTATTCAATATAAAATGTTTAAAATAAATTATAAATTTACTTTTTATATAGAATTTGGGAATAAAGAAATAAGGTTCCTGGCAAACAAATTTGAAGCATTTTTTATTGTGATTTGGAGGATATGTTTCAGGAATGGACCTTATTGAAGGCAATTATTTATGAAAGGTATGTATTATGCTTCTCTTTCATAGAAATGCAGCAAATAATATAACTTGTAACTTAGTCTATAGAGTGTTGAACAAGGTTTTTGTTTTCCCTAAGGTACCAGAGCAGGATTTCTTTGACCTGGCCTACAGTTCATACCCAGTTAGCTAACCATGGTGTTCGGGGTCCACCGCTATAAAACATTCTGAGCAAGTCTGAGAATGTTCTCAAGTCTGAGAATATTCTCAACTCCCCAATTCTCAGACTCAGCCGCCGCCATAAAAAAGTTGAGCAAAATAAAAAGTCTCAAATTCTGTTTTATTTTAAAATGTTTGAGTATACAAAAAGTAAACTTAAGAATTTTCTCAAGCAAACAAAATGGCTGCCATTGTCAGACGTCGGCGTCGCAGAAGACAGAACGCGGTTCCAATGAGGCGGCCCCGTGTTTTTCGAGACCTGAGTAATCCTCTGGAAAGCCTTGATGAGGAAGAAGTGTATCAAAGATACAGGTTTTCTACAGAAACCATTCTGTTTATCGTGGATGGAGTCAACAACATCCTAGAGACAGCCAGGAATCGGCCCATTCCCCCGCTGATCCAGGTGCTCCTTTTCCTACGATTCGTGGCCACCGGGGCACACCTGCGACTTGTTGGGGACAGTTTGAATGTGTCAGAATCGTCTGCAGGAAGAGTGCTAAAATCTGTGGCAAGGGCAATTATTGAGATGTTCACACACATGATTAAATTCCCGGTGGGTGACATGGCCAGTAAAGTCAGGGAAGGATTCCGCCGATTGCAGGTAATCATCATACACACTGTTTAGAGTTGTATGCGCCGTAAAATGAAAGTTGCCGATTCTGCTTTAAAAGCACAATAAACATTGTAAAAGTAAACACTTCTGAGAGTTCTTAACTTAACTTCTTAACATTCCGTAATAAAGGTGTTTTTAAAAGCCAAGACATAAATGTTTCTGATTAAAGCTTGTACAGACATCGAACATAATTCACACATCTCCAAAGATGATGGACTTTTTGGGTTTTTTCACTCAAAAGAGTTCCGCAAAGGGCAGTTACCGAATAATGGGTGGTGGATCCAAGAGAGGTGTATTACTAAAAGTCTGTTGCACTTGTCAGTTTGATTATCAAGGATGTTCATTGTCAATTGGTTTACAAATTTCATGTATATCCAACACACTAAAATCAGAGTACTCATACCACTACCACCCTGTGATGAAATAACTGGACATCTTAAAACAACCCACTCTCAAACACCCCCTCCCCCCCCCCCCCCAACCCTTGATGATTAAAGTAACCTTCTTCGTCTTTTCATAATGTGGTGAAGGGGGTGCTGGGTTAATGCAGATATTACAAATGGATACCATAGTATTTAAATAAAATTTTGTACTTACATGTAGTATATAAGAGGGAATACCTTTTTCAAAGTTTATGTTTTTTTTCTATATCTATCCCGCTGGGGTTTTAGTATTTCATTTGTTGTTTTTTTTTTGGGGGGGGGGGGGAGGGGGGGGGGGAGTTGGTGGGTTAATGCTGGGGTTGGGTCAGCCTCTTAATAGATATACATCTGTAGCATTGAGAATCTTACAACATATTGAAATACATCTTGCAATATATTTATGGAAACAAATCTCGAATTTTAACCTGGATCACTACATGATGTGTACATGTATCATTGACAATACATGAACATACATTATAATATAAACATTTCTTTTTTCTTAGGATTTCCTAAAGTTCTAGGTTGTGTTGATGGAACACAAATAAGAATTTCCACACCGTCTGCAAATGAAGCTGACTTTGTAAACAGAAAAGGATTTCATAGTCTAAATGTTCAGGTCCTCTTTTTTTAATGGATGTTTAAACGTGGTCCCTGAGGACCTTGATTGATAAAAATCATAAATTTATTTTGGTTAAATTTAATGCTTTATACTTAAGCCTGTAGACATTTATTTATTCAGAACATACCGTACTCAAAAATGTTTGCATTGTAATCGCATTTCTCTACATAAAACAAAATTTTTGTACATGTAGATGGTGTGTGGCCCTTACTTTAGAATAACCTCCCTTTGTGCCAGATGGCCAGGATCCTGCCAGGACTCGAAAATTTGGAGAACATCATCTCTTTGTCAGCAGTTTGAAAATGGTAATTGCATTGTGTTTCAATACTTCACCTCAGCAATAATGCATTCAAATTCCTATATAATGATATTTATGTATAAACATTCTATAAAAATCATGCAACTTTATTTGTACAGGTACTTATAAATACCATTATTTGATTTATATTGCGTTCGTTAAGTTTTTGCTAATTTAAAATACAAAATATTGTTAAAATCTAGGAATGCATAATGGTCTACTACTGGGTGACTCTGGCTACCCCCTAACCAGATATTTGATGACCCCCTATCTAGTACCATGGACTCCTGCTGAGGAGAGATTTAATGCCAGTTTGTGTCGCACACGGGTTCTAATTGAACAGACTTTTGGAATATTGAACAGAAAGTTCCAATCGCTTCATTTTGGACTGAGGACATGCCCGGACCAAGCAGTAGAATACATAACTGCTACCTGTATCCTACACAACATCGCCATAGACAGACAGGACACTCAAGTCAGTTACAACATTTGCGACCTTAACATCAGGGACTGCCAGCCTCAGCTCCTGCAGGACCCTGCAGCACATGCCAGGAATGATGGAGTCTTGAAGAGAGCTGCCATCACCATTGGATTTTTCTGAGCCACTTTCAGGCTATGTACCATAATGCATAACTATAGACTTTTGAAGTTTGATTTTATGATAATTCATTGCTGCTAAGTAACATCATTTTAATATCTCTCTCTTCTCTTTCTTTGTTTCTCTTTCCTATTCTCTCTCATTCTCAAATTATAATGTGTAAACTGTCATTAACATTCAGGCAGTGATGACAACTGTTCCACTAGACATGGGAATGATGTCTGAATTTCAAAAACTAATTTTTGCTTTTGTAGAGTAAGGACCTCCTTCTTCAAAACTAAAACTTCTCTCTCTACTCTTATTTTAGCAATCTCTTCCTGCACTCTTTGGTTATCGAGAGTTATGTTTTCTCTTTCCAGTTCTTCTAAACACCTTCTTTTGGAATCTTTTTCTATTAAATTATTTTAACATATCAGTGTAATAGTAAAGCAGAGCAAAAATTATATTGATCCATGTAGACATGTACATAATATGTATTCAATTATCTCAGTGTCAATCAACTTTGTGCAAATTTATAAAGTAATTGTTTAAAATTATTAAAGATCATTTATTAATATGGTTCTATGTATGTTAAACACATGATTTCTTTATTTGTTCATAAATTCATTAGTTGTGTTAAATGAATCGATCTACATGTATTTATTTTATAGGCACATAGCTGAATTAATGTATTTGGTAATAAACTATATGTTTAAGTTTATAACATGTACCTTTTTTGTTGTGCTTCTCCTTTTTACATCCTGAATGTTCTGGCACTGGTAGAAAACAAAGTATAATAATAACTGATATAGTAAACTATATATACATATACTCATATATTATATTATATTATATTAAATCTATTATATATTACACTTTTGACAAAAATACCCAATACACTCATATCACTTAATGCTTTCTATTTCAAAATGTGTAGAATATTTCTTCCTATCAATAATACTTGTTAGAAAAGTACGTGGAAAGACATGAAGGAAATGTATAGCAGTAAATTTGCTGGACTGGGATCTATATGTCTAAAGCTGGGGCATATGCTGACAGTTTTTCTTGCTAGGCTGTATATATACCACTTAACAATCAATGATGATTACTTTAAAACCAATCATGGGCAATAAAATTACCACAATACCATGAATGCTGATTTCTTCCACTGCTTTTGCATTTTCTTTGTCCAAATTTTCAAGCTTTTCTGCTACTGCATTAAAATATTTTAAAACTGCAAACTTAGGTGCAAAACATAAAATAAAATGATAGAATCATAATTATAGAAAATAAGTGTCATATATACGGAATAATTTAATACATGCCCTTTTTCATATCACAGCCAGTATCAGCCCGAGGGATGATATTGGTCGAGGGCTGATACAGGCATTGATATAGAAAAAGGGTATCTATTGTAATATTCATTACATTCTTAATAATATTTGTTTTTTAAAAAGATCAACTTGAACAAATGATTTTAAATATCATTTGAAAGTAGTCTGTACATGTATTAAATAAAAATATGAGATCTTATTGTTTTACTAAACATGAATCTACAGAACCAGAATTTCCCCAGGTTTTCAAATTAACTGCTTCTAAACAGTTGCTAGCATTTGTAGTTTTAAACTGCACTTTAAAATGTCAACTGTAGCAAATGTTTTATTTTTCGTTTGTAAACATGCACAAATACCGAAATGAAAGAAGACAGAGGAGTTCCGCAAGTGGTGTGATACCGATCCGTACCAGCCCTAGGGCTGCATGATAACCTGTGTTGTGATGTCATCTGTATCACAGATGCAAAAAATCTGTATTTACTACTAAGTATGTAATCAAATGTTATTTTCTTATGGATGTATTATATATACGGTATATACCGGTGTATATTAAGGGGATACAACATTCTCAAAGACAAATGCAAGTAAATTTATTTTACCTTCTGATGTACTTTGTTCAGATAAGCAAGACATTTCAGCTGTCGATGAGGACTGACATTTAACTGGAGCTTAAAAGTAAATAGTGTATATTCATTGTACTATTTTAATAGCAAATTTTATTTCGAAGCAGTGATCATATGAAGCCAGCTATTTCTCTCTCTCTCTCTCTCTTAAGTTTCTTAAAAATTAATGAAGCTTTTGTAGTTGTCAAAAAATATATTTAAATCAAAATGATGATGCGTGAAACACTTAAATTAATTGTAAGTACCAACAGTTTCAACTCCACCTTCCAATCTATGGATATTTGGCTCCCCATCAGAGAGCCGAAGCAATGTCTCTTCACCAAGAGTAAGAGGTGATAAGGGGGGACCACCTCCAGTTTTGGGTCTTTTAACTCCATCTAATTTTTCTTTACCTGCATGCAAGTAAACTTATTAATGCAACTTTGCTATTTTGTCCAATGGCCATGAAAATTATGTTTATATAATGAATACTATCAAAATTTATATCAGTTATTATTACAGCTTTAATACTGTTTATGAACTATATATCTATAAAACAATAAAATAAACTTTCAAAAGGATTGTAATGATGTTAATTATAACATACTTCTTGATTTGATGTTGTTATATTTCTTTTTTATCTCGTCCAAACCCATTCTCTTTGTGTCAAACATACTAAAACAGTAAATAAACTTCATCAATATAAAGACGATCACAAGGGATTTTCCGATTCTATTTTTAGCATCTCATAACCATTTTCAGTTAATGATAACCAGTATTTAATCACAGCGTTATAATGCAATAAATTAATTATAAACAATATAATGCAGATTAAAATGTTTAAAATATGTTATCCATCTTCTGTATATATACACGTTACGTTGCATGACACTTGCCACAACTGACTGTGTTTCCGATTCAAATTTATACAGCATCTGTGCACTTGAATCCATGAGTGTTGTAAAACGAAAGTACAAGTATGTCAGGCCTATTTAAGAAAAATGTCACCCAGATCATTCTTTTTATTAAATTTCCTTTAAAAAACTTACGAATGTAGTGTGTCTGCAATACAACTCCATTCCTTCTCTCTAATATCCTTTATTTTCCCCTTCATCCCGCTTCCCTTTATTGGGCCAAACAATGTAAGGGAGCTTTCTTTGACGTTTTCTATAAGCATTCTTCTTCTGCTGCCCAGTTTTGAGCTCTCACTCTCTGCTTTTTCTCTTCCGTTTCCATGATAATAATCAGGTAGCAGACGACAAAAGACAGAGGAAATTACGCATTTGTTTACAGTAGATACGGACATTTTCAACCTTTTTAAATCAGAAGAGTTTAATGAGACCGCTTCAATCATTGAAAAATGTCTGCGTAAACCGTCTCGCGAGAACATAAATTTGAGAAAATTCTCAACTCAAGTCTCGAGAATTACTCAGCTAAGAATATTCTCAAGAAGCATTATGGCGGTGGTTTTGAGAATATTCTTAGCTGAGTAATTCTCAAGACTTGAGTTGAGAATTTTTTTGAGAATTCTCAAAGTTTTATGGCGGCGGACCCCGAACGTGTTTAGGCTTTTGGACTTGATTCTTTGTTTTCTCCCAACATATGTTGCCAATGAGTGTACATTTTCAGCAATGAAACTCTGCAATGACAAGCGAAGAGGTAGGATGAAGACAACCACACTGAATGACTTGTTGAACATTCAGCTTCAGTCCAAATCTGTTCAGGAATTTGATCTTGACAAATCAATTAAACTCTGGATGATAAGTTTATTTTCTGACTCTGAGATCATTTAATTAATCATATACATGTATATCAAATGGAATTGGTTAATTGTTACTTCCATACCTACGTCGACTCAATATATCACATTAACCAATCTGGCATTTATGAATAATGTGGGAGGTGGTTTAGACTAAGGACTAATGAATTAAGGTAACACTAGAATTTGCAGTGGGGTGCTTACCTGAAGACAAAAACATTGAAAAGAGGACATTTTAAAGACAGTCTGAAAATTTGACAACAGATAAAGATATACATGCGGCAATAGCACTGAGAAAATTGAATGAAGCTAATCTAATAAAAGTTTCAGTAAGATTCAGAAATGCACATGCAGTTGCCAAATTAGACAAATCGTTCAAAGACTATGTATGGTTGTGCAAACTTGATAAAGCAAAAGGGTTAGACATAGGTACAGTATATGATAATGATAAAGCAGGGCGAGTATTTACTAAGTACTAGTACATAGCACAGGCAGAAACCACTTAAACAGTGTCTGTTTGAAATGCTAAATTTTACTCATTGACTATAGATGGGGCAACATATTCTGGAGTGATGTAGCAGGAGTCTTTATATATTCATACTTGTGTTGAGGGAGAGAGAAAACAGCGGTTTCTTCAGTTCCTGAATCCTAAATCAATATCGTCACAAGATATTTTTGATTCAGTTGTAGCATGTCTTTCAGAAAATCATATTGACACAAAGAAAATCATTGGAATAACAACAGACGGGGCTTCAAACATGATGGGGATACGGAATGGTTTATGTGCTTTTGTTAAGAATCGTTCACCTAATATAATAGCAATCCATTGCTTAGCTCACAGATTAGAGTTGGGTTTTAAGGATGCTATAAAAAGAGTCAACAGTAAACTGTATGATAGGGCTACAAAGAGTGCCCTAAACAGAAACAAGAACTTTGAAACACTTTTCAGATTTCAGACCTGAAATGTTTTATATATTCCTACTCGAGTTGGAGGCACTAGATGGGTGCCACAAACAATGAAATCAATAAACATTTTCCGAAGAAGTTACAATGCTGTTACGACACATTTAGAAAATGCATCCCGAATCCAAAAGCAGAGGGATTGGCTGAGATTGCTGGTATTGCAGGTGTTGTTGGCTACTTACTCGTGCTGAAGGTATGTTAATTATCTGCAAGACGTTTCAAAATGTATTTTATTTATCAATCAGACATTACAGATGGTGCTTTTATTTTTAATTGTGCGATTATAACGTCACTTTAAACTTTTCACAGGATGTCCTGACCCCAGTTTCAAAGTTCATATTCTTGAAAATGGTTCATATTCTTGAAAATTAGACGTGAAATATTAAAAGCTGAGGGTTTATATTTCATATATTTGGCAAATTAAGACGATAGATAAATGTATGACAAATAAAGAAAAAATTAAACCGTTCTTTGATCCTTAAAGATAATTGTCACATGAAAATGATAATTTTCTGTACCTAGGACAGTGTTTTGCATTTATCGAATAATTTTCTTGCATCTGAAATACATTCTTGTATTCAAACAAAATTGCAAAATCAGAAAATATTGATCGGTAAAAATCCTATTTTATATCTCTTGTGTTTTGTTATTTGTATGACAACTTCAACTATTTCCATTCCAATATTATGGGTAAACAAAGTATGCTATTGACACACATATTATATTTTAAAACGCAAATCGATGTAATTCACGGGACACAATTTTTTTTACAGCAGATTCAAATGAGGAATAGTGGTGATAAAGAAAAAATCTAACCCAGAAAAATAACTGTTACTTTCGGTTTCTTTTTCTTTATTAGGGTCTTCCGTTTCCAACCCCTGACTTTTTTGGAGCGTCATTTCTCAAAAACTACCCAACTGATTTGCACGAAATTTTAGGGAGTGATAGAACAACGTTGTCGCTACATATCATTAAATTTTCAAATGATGACGTCACTTCCAGTTTCAGATATAGACGATTTTGTAAATTTTTAAGGGTCATTTTGTCCACGCATCTCCTCCGAAACTAATCAAGGTAGAAGCTTGAAATTTTTAGGGATTGTAGATGAATGTCTGTAGATGTACCCCCATGCTTCCAATTAAGAAAATTGATCATGGCCTTGAAGCTCGCCTGAACCTGAAAATTGGCACCAAATTTGTTCACCAAATTTTTGCACATTTTCTGTAATACCTTTCGATGTGTACATATTTTTTTAACACGTGTAATGCAAAAGTTGTTTCAATTTACAAGGGCTTTCATTTGATATCAAGAAAAAGGGGCTGACCCCTCAAATAAGGGGCCAAGAGGGCTCTAAATTCTTCTTACAATAACTCTTTACTGAACAATAATTTGTTATTAGTTATAGAAGCAAAAATGTTCATTGTACAGCTGTTCATCTATACAGTACCATATTTAAGCCATATGTTACGTAATTAGGGGCTTCAAGGGGCCAGAAGTTCGAATCTTTGATCATTAATATCTGAAAAAGGAGAAATATTTTTAAATGCAATGTAGAACAAAAGTTGCTCAAAATAATGTTCTGTACAATATGCAACCTTAAATGTTTTTGTTTATGACCCCATTTACGAGTTAAAGGGTCGGCCCCTAAAACACATTTGTACAGATATCTCAAGAACCGTTAACATTTCGTGAACACTTGTAAAACAAAATATGTTTATATTTTCGAGACCTTTCATTTGATATCAAGAAAAAGGGGCTGGCCCCTCACATTAGGGGCCAAGAGGGCTCTAATATCTTCTTACAATACTCTTTACTGAACAATAATTTGTTATTAATTATAGAAGCAAAAATGTGCATTGTGCAGCTGTTTATCAATACAGTACCATACTTAAGTCATATATTACGTAATTAGGGGTTTCAAGGGGCCAGAATTCAAAACTTTGATCATTAATATCTGAAAAAGGAGAACTATTTTGAAAAGCAATGTAGAACAAAAATTGTTCAAAATAATGTTCTGCACAATATTATATATAAAATGTTGTTGTTAGTGGCCCCGGTAAGGGGTTAAAGGGTCGGCCCCTAAAACACAGTTGTTTAGATATCTCGAGAACGGTTTACAATTCGTGAACACTTGTTGAACAAAATATGTTTATATTAACGAGAACTTTCATTTGATATCAAGAAAAAGGGGCTGACCCCCTCACATTAGGGGTCAGGAGGACTACTAAGTCTTTTTTATAATAACTCTTTTCTGACCAATAATTTGATATTAATCATAAAGCAGCAAAGAAGTTTTTATTAAGCTTAATTTAAAACTGAAATCCGTTTTAAAATCGGATGATGTACTACAGAGAAATCGGGGTTTAAAAATTGATTTCTCCGGAAATTTTGATTCCGCGTCCTTGGTTTAAAAAATAGCGTATTGTTCAAAGTAAAATTAACTCGTACCAAAAATAATTGCTTAGTCGTACTTGAACACATTCGAATTTTTTTTTGGTTAAGTCGTTCTTGAAATCAAAAAGGTTTTTGTTAATTCGTACTCAAAATCATTCGGACTTTGTTAAGTCGTACCAAGAATTATTCGATTTTTGTTCTGTTCGTTTTAGGTGTTCTTGTTATTGGTTTAAGAACTCTGCTTCTTACAGGAACATATAGCTTTACTCTCGATATTAACGGAAGACCCACTCGTTGCTTTGCAACGAGCTTTGCTCTAGTTATTATTATTTTTTTCCCCAAATTTTGTGCACGCGATTTCTCGAAAACTACTCAACCGATCTGAACAATTTTTTCACAGATGATGGGAAATTATCTGAATTTTATGTTTTTGAATTTTTTGTCGTCGTCACTTCCGGTCCGGATTTACGGTCGATTTTGTAATTTTTTACGACCAAGTTTGTGCAGAGTTGATCTCAGAAACTATAAGAGATATGACTTTGAAATTTTCAGGATAGGTAGAGCAGGGTTTGAAGTTGTGCACTATTTAGTTGTTTTGCACCAGTGGCGCTATTCCTTGGAGCTCGCTTAGGCAGAACAATGGGGTACAGCTTTCGAATCAAAATTTCCATATGTTTTGATCAGCATCTTTTTATCAGTTGATATTTTGACAAGACTTATAGAACAAAAGTAGTAGAGAATCAAAAGTTCTATCCAATAAAATCAAGAAAAAGGGGCTGGCCCCTTTAATTAGGGACCAAGAGACTCGTAAATTCTATTACGAATAACTTGAAAACGATAAATATTTTGTTATGCATTATAAAAATCAAAGTTGTTGATCTCTACATTATCGGTTTGAAAGAGTCATCGTCAGGCCCATGTCTGACGTAATTAGGGTTTTTATTCTTTATCTTCAATTTTTTTTTTTTTGGGGGGGGTAATTTTGAAATTGTATCGATATCTCATGGTATCATTTTATCTAAAAAAAAAAAAAAAATCGGACGGAAGACCTACTCGTTACTCGTAACGAGGTCGTATCTAGTTGTTCTTGTCGTTGGTTATTTTTAGTGCTAAACACACACAATTTTGCAGCGACCTTTAAATTTTAGCTTTAAGAGTTATTATTAGTGGTAAAACAGAAAAAGATAAACTTACATAATCCACAAAAACAGGCCCTACGGATAATCGAGCATTGAAGGGCAAAGACGCTGCCTCTAGCAAAGTCAGGACCTTTGGTCTATAAAAGTTGGTGATGATGAATTCCTCCTCTTCAGATTTATCCCATGATGTTTGCATGAGCTATAATTTTGTAAATTAAAAACAAAGTGTCAGAAGGCAAGTCATTTATGTGTTAAGAGCTTAACTGATTGTGGGGATATATCAGAAACAATGATGAACAGAGTATTATTTTAAAGTAACGTAATAATGAATTGATCAAAAAAATTATAAACACAAAAATCATGTAGAAAATAATATTTTTGCAAAATATACTTAAATTATATATATAATGATTATGTTATACAATTATGTTTTATAGATTGAAAGATAGAGAGAGAGATTGTTCTTTTTAGTTAATCTTACCAGGGTGTCGTTTTTCATTTCGACTCCATATCTTTCCGACACATATCCCTTGATGTCTTTCAATGGACTGCCTTTTGTTAGCTTTTTACTTTGTTCAAGCTTAAATGTACTAATTGTACAAGTTTTCCCCTCCAATATTCAAGGGGCGTAAAACTTCGTTGTTTTGCCGCTTAAATTATTACTCAAAAAAGGTCATTTCTTTATTCACTCGGTCCTGTCTAAGCGGGAGAGAAATAAAGAAAATGATCAAAACAAAATCAAAAATTCTCTTCCTACCCTTTAGGTCATTTCAAGGTCAGCCGTCATACTAAATCTTAGGGCGCTTGTTCATTGACAGAGTTTTAGTATTTCTTATACGTTTGACTTGTCCCGGTTTTTTAGCCAGCCGAGAAGTAGGCATTTCTAGCAGGCCATCTGAAGACTGGACCGTGTTTACACGAGGCCTAAATTTTATGACTCTATTGAAGAATTTCTTTCGGCGGTCACTATCCATGCATAGCCAAAAATTCATGAGTGACCCTAAGAATTTTTGCTCTGTCTAATTCAAGAGTTCCACTACCATGAAGGGCACCATGGATATTTTTGAGGCGTTCTACCAGTTCTGGAAGTTTTAAAATGTGCCAATCACCAACTGATTAATTTTATGATTTATTGATTCACAGTTGTTATTTTTCCAGTGTGGTGGGATAATTGAATTTTTTAGTCGTGGGAGGAAAATATTTTCTTAAATTGTTGGAGTAAGTTTTTTCTTCTAAATACTTTAATCCTAAGTCATTAAATTGTTCTAAAATTTATTTCTCTTTTTTTAAATTCCATGCGCGAACCAGAGTAAAGTAAACCATTTTGTCCAAGAACCGTAGAAATAACCTGACTTCTATTTTTTTCAGAAATGTTTTGGTTAAGCATGTTACTTTGAGCATTTTCTTTTAAATGTCAAGTACATAAAATGTACTGAGAATTTGATAATATAGTTTTGACTGCATTAATCATAGCTTGTTCCTCATCAGTGCCAAATACAATTTTTTAAACAGGTAATTGAAAGCCTAAAGCTGATCTAATTTTCGAGAAAGATTCACAGTATGTTGAGAACTGTCCATCCCAATGGATGAAAACAGGCCAAAGCAAATCTAGGGAGGTTGAGGAACCTTTTCTTTTGATAAACCAGAGTTGTGGGAAAACAAGGCCCTAGATTGAATGCCCTGTCGATGCAAATCACACTGTCATTTGTCATGCAATTTCTCGTGTCTTCAATTTGTTCGTTAGTGTAACATACAATGTTTGGTGGTTTGCTGTCATCATCGGCAACTACGCAGCGGATGTAAGAATTTTGCTACAGGGATGTTAAGATTGTTTGAATGTCATCAGACATATTATTTGAATTTGAATGTCTGTTTGTTAATTTGGGTAGGGTTAGGGTTAGGTCCAAAAAAGTTTCGGTATCAATTTTCTCCAGATCTTTGGCAATTGCTAATGGTTTTTAATCCCTTATAGCAGACTTTTGAGCGAAAGTTGTACGAATGTGTGGTTGATTTGTTCTTATTGAATTTCCATGAATCCGTTCCCCTGGGTAATTGCCAATATATTCAAATAAACACATCATATGTAGGTCATTGCGTTTTGTCCAATTCTGGAACCAACTAACCCTCCTTTAAAAATTGTTGTCTTCTCTATGTTTTGAATGATACCGCGAAAGACAGAATTTACATCTGGCTGAGGGTCTAGTAGAACTAAATTACCCTGTTTTTTGAAGAACTGATTTTGATTTTTGTGAATATATTCAAACTTTCCAGTATTTGTTGCCAAATAGTGAGGATTATTTAATGAGGGCTTGTTCCATGCTCAGCAATCATCTACAAATGTTCTGTTTTTTTATGTCATGCCAGAGTCAATAGCAAAATAAACATTTTATTTTTTACCACAAGGTATAAATTTCAAATTGTCTCCAACAGTTGTGTCCAAAAGAATTTTTAAAGGAGTGGTCAAAGTCAGTAAATTTCCCATTTTAAGTATTTGTATGTCTAATGTCCAAAATTTAATTAGCAGAGTCATTGTTTCTGTTGTCATGACCAGTTTTTGTTATAGAAATTTCATCAGTCAATTCCTCGTCTTGTCCATCATGTCCAATGTCTTAATCATTCTCATCTGCTTCGGCAGCAGGAAATATTTTGTCAAACTTATGATTAGCATAAGAATGGTCTGTCATTGAAATGTCATAAGCAATGTCTGTTGAATGTGCTTCTGGTTCTTGTAAAGAAAGGTCACTGTCAAGAGGGGGAGTTCATTTTTTTCTGGTCTATGGTCAGAAGCACAGTCTGAGATAAGGTCTCTTAAAGAAAATTGGTAGTCCACCAGGTCAAAATTTATACGGAGTGATTCGTCATTATCTCCTGCATCTAGAGATGCGATACAGCTTGGAGCTTTTTTTAATTTTTTTTAATAAATGATTAATATATAAATCTTTTTGGAAGAAACAAAACAAGTAAAAATAAAAAGTAAAGGTAATTTAAATTCATATGATAAATACTGTAGAAGAACTTTTGTCCGCGTGGTATTAATTTACGCTATGAACGCGGGCACAAATTTTCCGCGGAATTTGTTCCCAGTGTACTTAAAGTGCATTTTGGAATTGCATTACATGAATACGGATAATCGGAAGTTACTACATTATAGAACACTTGCATATACGTGTACCCAATGTATATCGATTTTATCTATGCAAACTGTCCAACAAATTTGAATTGAGAATTCACATAATATATAATTTAATCTCCTAAAGATTTGAATTTTCTGTAAATTTTCCTGCATGAAATTTAAACTTCTCCAAGCTTGAGATAACGGCACGTGTCAGACGACAAATAGCCCCAAGCGGGTCCGTCTTTCAATGACTCAATTAACTACACGTTAAGACCCGTGTTTTTACTACAATTTTTTGATCCCTTTGTGCTCTGATTTTTAATTGATAAAACTGATCAACTCATAATTTAAACGACATGTGAACCCATAAATTGACAGTTAATAAAGATTAAAAGGTGTTTCAGACGATTTTAGCCACCTTCGTAACATCTTGACGGCGGCTAACTAATGACTACCGACCAGTGCACTACCGATTATTACTGTTCACTGTGAACAGTTCTTACAATTTAAGTCCAAAGTTGAACAAATTCTAGGTAATGAAAATCGCTCAGAACTATATTTAATAATAATTATTCAAGTGATTTTTTTTTTCATTCAAAGAATCCGCGTAAATTTTTACCCGCGGATTAAATTGATATTCTGATTCCGCGGAATTATGACACCGTGGAAAAAATACGTCTACAGTATTTGATTGCAAATTACCTAATATAACAGTGGTAGAACTAGGCGAAACATCAGCTGTCGTAGAACAAGTAGAGGAGGGGTGGGTAGAATTGCCTATTCTACCTGTAGACCTTATCCCCTCCTCTACTGGTGTCGTGGCCTCCTGGTGGCCGGTGTGGAGATGGTGACCCCCGGTGGTCACCACACTGGTCTCCTGTGTGGAGCTCCCCGATCCCTCTGGGGTGGGGGTGGTGGTACTCCCCGAACCCTCTGGGGTGGTGGTGCTCTTCGAACCCTCTGGGTGGTGTTACTCCCCGAACTCTCGGGGGTGGGTTATCTGCAGGACTGTAGCTCCCGGTCTGAAAAAAATCGGATAGACGACCTGGGAGCTACAGTGCCTCCCATAGTAAAAAACTGCAATTTACGGCGCACTAAAAATTGCGCTAGTTTTGGACTTATTAACCTTGTTTTCACACAAATTCTGTAAAAATAATTAGCACCATGAAGTACGTGTTCGTAAATGACATAAATCAGTCCAAAACTAGCGCATTTTTTGTGCGCAGTAAATTGCAGTTTTTTTTACTATAGGAGGCACTGTAGCTCCACAGTCGTCCATCCGAATTTTTTCAGACCGGGATCTACAGACCTGCAGCTAGGGGTTGGGGGTACTCCCCGAATCCTCGGGGGTTCGGGTGGGGGTACTCCCCGAATACTCCCCGAATCCTCGGGGGTTCGGGTGGGGGTACTCCCCGAACCCTTTGGGGTGGTGGGGTTGGCTGTACTCACCGAACTCTTTGGGGTGGTGGTTGGGGTGGCTGTACTCCCCGAACCCTCTGTGGTGGTGGTTGGGGTGGCTGTACTCCCCGAACCCTCTGTCGTCGCAGTGTTGGTTGCAGTTGTTGCTGTTCCTTTAATAAAAAAGACAATAATTTAATACTTATATTTTAAGTAAATTTTGCGTTAAATTTTAAAAAGTAGAACTCATATATTTGGTAAGGTGTATGAAAATCAAGGTGTAAATGTTTTATTGAAATTTGGTCCCCCACGTGCAACATCATGTTACCAAAAAATCGATGATGAAATTCGAATGGTAAATCGAGTTGAAAAATATATAGGTAGTTTTATGACAAAACAAACAAAGGTATTCTCTCTGTTTTATGTCAACTATTTAAAGACATTGGTTTTGAGATTGTGATTAATGAGACAAGCATTTATTACGCGAAATGAGTATGACGTCCTGAATGTCGGTTCAAAACAGCCTAACGTTGTGAAGTTGGTTGATAAAAATGTTCTGAAGAGCTATTATAATACAGCTTTACAGCCACTTGTGAACTAGCTGCAGGTCTGTAGCTATCGGTATGAAAAAATTCAGATGGACGACCTGGGAGCTACAGTGACTCCCATAGTAAAACTTCAAATTACGACGCACAAAAAATATGCGCTAGTTTGTTTTATTATTATTGAAGATTGTATTATTATTTATCTTTCACCTACACAAAAAAGTATAAAAACATGTAAAGTAACATAAATTTTTCCGCTAAAAATTACCAAATCTTTGCAGGTCGTTTATTCTAACTAATTCTAAAAAATAATAAGGGTAAAGCTGTCAATGTGACAGCAAAACGGGTTTTCTTTTGTGTGAACAGTATCCATAATCCATTTGTCAATCCTGAATTGATAAATACTACCTATCCAATGAAACGGGGTACTCTATATGCAATGTTTTTGCCCAAAAATAACTAAGTTCAACAGCTGATGTTTTTTCATAAATTATCAGAAATCAAAATCCTAGCAATTTGCATACCTCTGATATATGTATAATTGATCTGCAAAAGAACTTCTTATCTTGAAAACTGTTCGAGGAGTTATCGTACAATAAGGGTACCTGTTTGACAGCCACTCGCCCGCCCGCCATTTTTACTATTTCAATAATCAAAAACCCGGTTAAAAATTCTCTCAAAATTTTTAGAATTCAGAAGCAATGGAGTTACATGGGACCTCACGGTGGTCTTCGAACCCCATGCCGCTCAAAATATATTTACCTACTTCTGAATTTCTTGATCCGTCTCATTTCTAGAAAAGAGTACGCATTAACTATATTCCAGTTTATTTACATGTCAGCTTTTTTTTTAAAGAAATAAGATATTAGGCATTTCCTTTTATAATACCATGAGAATTATATTGCGGAAATTAGCGCTTTTGTCACATCGCCAACGATTTTTTTTCACCTCTTTCTGTTTGGTCCAGTTTCAATCATACCTCAATTTTTTTTCTAAAAATAATACCGGTGTTTTCGATAGAAAAGGTGCCGTTCATAAAAAGCTTATTGCAACAGTTTAGCTGAATATTATGTTTATTTTTCGTCCATTCCGGCGGTTACGGCATGCCTTTTCCCGCAGCAGTTGCCACATAAGGTCATGTCAAAGTTCGACAAACTTGTTGACTTTACATTTGTCAATTTGTATCATATCAGATGTGATATTGCCGAGCTACAAATTACAAATGCAGAAACTACGGATTGAAAGTGTGCAAAGTTGAAGGTTGATTTAACTAATTTAAACAATAAAGTTGCAGAATGTGCATCATGCGAAGGAACCGAGTCAAATCTTACACGTGTTTATGCCCGAGTTTTATAGGTTACACGGTCAGAATTACACATATTCATACTCAGGCTCACACATCAACACGATTGCATATTCGAATTTACAAGTTTACAAGTCTGGATTTTAAACAAGATAACCCTCCATATTTTTTAAGTTAACATAATGCGAGAAAAATAATCATTCATTATATACTCGTGTGGGATAGTGAAATTTCACCTCGGGGCCAAGATTCACGGTCTAGGACGGGGCTTTGCCGTGAATCTTGTCCCCTCGGTGGAATTTCACTATCCCACACTCGTAATAATGAATGATTCTATTTGTCTCCTAATCTTACATAATGTGCATTGGTCACTATGGTCTGGATCACTCATATCCTGAAGTCTGGTGCTAGCTTTGTAACAGCAGTTTCCCCAGGTATTGCACAACTCTCCAACGTCACCAGGTAGTAAGGTTTCAGCACTTCCTGGATGTAGTCCATCAACTTTTCCATGTACTGTTCTCAACCATCTAGTTTGGGAATCTCTGAAAAGTAAAAAAAAAAATTAATGAAACATAAATTTTTACATAATACAGCAGTGACTAAAATAATAAAAAACAAATGAGAATTGTCTGATCGTGTGTAGCTGTCAAAACAGTTATCATCTGTTGTTTTTATAGGGGTGCTTTTGGTTTTTTTTTCAATGAGTTTGAATTTGAAAAAAAATTGCCAATGATATTTATAGTATCTTCAACTTGTCAAGAGGCAAGACAGGTCAAATTACCTTCTTTGCACAGACTAATGGCAGTGCTATCCCCTCCAATATACGTATATCCGTATCAAACTCTAAAGCTGTGACGGCCGTTTGGATATCTTGGATGGTTATTTTATTATAGATGCAGTCCACAATCAATTCTAGAAAAAGTCCTCTGTTTGTGTTTTGAGAAAGTTTCCACACTTTTGAACACTCTAATGGCCATTTCCAGATAACTCTAATCGCTTTCACTGGCACTAGAATTTGCTTTTAGGATTGTCTTAATCTTTTCTACGAATCCAGGGAAATGTGGTGGAATATGATTTAATAGTTTGCTTAGCAGACTGAGGAAACTATGAACAATTGTTTTCCCTCGGACTGAAATGTCACAATTTTTTTGGATTAAACATGGCACGTGATTGCCTCATATATCTCTATGTAGGTTCTGTGAGGATTAATATTAGGCAATATGGCCGTCATTGGCCGCCGCCTCACCTATTCATCTCGATATTTCATATTATTTAACACAGAACTCGTGTTTAGTAAGTCATTAAAATATTTAGAGTAGTGGCCCTTTGGAATTTTTTTTTAATTAGAGTAGTTGCCCTTTGAATATTGACGTCACATTGTTGCATCTGGAGCAGAACAAAATGGCAGCGTCTAAATTTGCTCAAATCTCTGCAGAAGTTTAAAATTGAATAGCAACAAAACATTGTAAGTAATATGGCTGAAGCAAAGATTTTTTAAGCGTATTTGAAAGGTGGTATTGATAATTTTGATGAGTTTAAATGAGTTTAATTGTACGAGATGTAAGGCATCTTGTACATGGCTTTGCGTAGATCACCGCTATTTGTGAATGAATATGTCGCTTGATAGTCCTCGGGAAAACAAAACACTTATTAGGTTAGTTACTGACTCACTACGGAAATATATTGGGTTGATCAATCTCATAGATACGGCTCGGCTTCGCCTCGCCATGTATGAGATTGATCAACCCAATATATTTCCGTAGTGAGTCAGTAACTAACCTAATAAGTAATAATATTGCACTGACAACCAGCATATAGTCTTCTTCACATATGTCAGATGTAAGGATGTTAGCATCTTTCACGGATGTACTGAATTTTTCAAGAATTTCACTAGCATTCTTGACTGTCTGTTCCTTCTGCTCTTGCTCTTCAACCTTCGTTTGCAGAAGCGTCAACATCTTTGCTGCAGTTATGGCTGTACTCTGGACTTTTGTTCCCTTAGTAAGTTTCAGTCTTTTCCTTGCAGAAGAATCACTGACATTCGCATTGTACTTCTGCGGGGAGACGGTGTATCTCTGGTGTCTAAATTAAACAATAAAAGCTTATTCATTTCATCAACTAAGTACATGTACTTTTAGATTGTAAATCGGTGCTTAGAATCTGGGTTATATGAATATGGTTACGTAAGTTAGTGAATAAACTTATTAATTAAAACTGACATTAAATATCGATTTTGGTATGCTTTTTTACTTTGCAATGACAAATGATTGGGAAATAGTAATTGTGACTTCAACATGCTAACCAATTTTGCTTATTCATGAAGCGCCACTACTTCTAATCATTCCAGTGCAATGCTTAGGTACTGAAAATATTAATTACAATCTAAAAAAAAAGCATATAAAAATTCAAGTTCTTTTGCTTTAAGTAGATGATCATAGATATAAGAAGGTAAAAAACAGGTAACAAAAAAAAAATACTTTGAAAATTTTGGTATTTAATAGCTTATCATGGGAAAATTTTGAATTAAGAACTTCGAGTTATGAGTGGGAGTAAAAGTGTTTGAGAGGTAGCAATGTTGTTATAAAGTGGGGCATTGTTGACAATACGTGTTTAGTTCCTGTTCACAGGATGAAAACTCACCTTTCAGTGTACTGAATGGTAACTTAATAGTAACTGACTGGTACTTGAATGGTCACTGACAAGGTAGTTTTCCATTAGCCTTCAGTTACCTTTCAGTGACCATCCAGTTAACTGAATGGCAGACACATTTCAGTTACCATTCAGTAACATTTCAGTTACCATTCAGCCATGTTTCACTTACCATTCACTCACATTTCAGTTACAATTCAGTTACATTTCAGTGACCATTCAGTCATGTTTCAGTGACCATTCGGTCACATTTCAGTTACCATTCAGTCACATTTCAGTGACCATTCAGCCATGTTTCAGTTACCATTCAGTCACATTTCAGTTACCATTCAGTCACATTTCAGTTACCATTCAGTCATGTTTCAGTTATCATTCAGTCACCATTCAGTTACATTTCAGGGACCATTCAGTCATGTTTCAGTTACCATTCAGTCACCATTCAGTCACATTTCAGTTACCATTCAGTCATGTTTCAGTTACCATTCAGTCACATTTCAGTGACCGTTCAGTCATGTTTCAGTTACCATTCAGTCACATTTAAGTCACCATTCAGTCACATTTCAGTTACCATTCAGCCATGTTTCAGTTACCATTCAGTCACATTTCAGTTACCATTCAGTCACATTTCAGTTACCATTCAGTCGTGTTTCAGTTACCATTTAGTCATGTTTCAGTTACCATTCAGTTACATTTCAGTTACCATTCAGTCACATTTCAGGTACCATTCAGTCGTGTTTCAGTTACCATTTAGTCGTGTTTCAGTTACCATTCAGTCATGTTTCAGTTATCATTCAGTTACCATTCAGTTACATTTCTGCTACCATTCAATCGTTTTTCGGTAGCGATTTAGTCATATCTCAGCGTATATTCAATCACATATCCTATACCATTTATCTAAATAGTCATTTTTAAGTGACCATTCAGTTTCATTTCATTGACTATTTAGTCACTTCATACTGCGCTAATTGATGATATTTTGTTGAATATTTAAGAAAGGGTGTCGTTTTTAGATATTTGTTAGATTATATTATTATTCAATTATGAACCACTGTTATCCTTTGTCATCTAAATATTGATTCAGTAAACACAATTCCTGACATCTTTACTTATTTTTTAAGATTTAAGAATCTGATTTTAATGAACTTTCTCACAGCTTTCATTTGTTGACTACTTTTCTCTAAATAACATTAAAGAAAACATCAACTCCATTGTATTCAATAATGCAATTTATTTTATGTAGAAAAACAAATTTAAAACATCAGAGTTAGAATTGCAAGTGAAAATCAGCTTAAAATTTAAGAAGGTTGGATGGTCAACAAATTATCCCTCATATTTTCCTATATCTTTAAAAAGCGGAAATTCAAAAGGAGATTTGTATAATGTAGAAATAGCCGGGACCATCCAGCCCCCTTACCTAACTTTATATTTCTTAAATCAACCTAAAAATCATACCATAAACAAATCAAAGATAATTCATCTGTCAAGTCGTTGAATGGCTTGTTACAAACAAACAAGTGCATTGAAAAATATATATCAAAACAGAATACTAAGTTTTATAGACCGTGGTCGCATAATAAAAGAAAGGCTGTGGACCATACATAATCACAATTTTGAGGCCCTAGTCAAATTATTTAATCAAGTAAATAGAGATACAATAGATATAAATAACATTAAATACAAAAAATAAATTAAATAAATCTACATTTCAAAAACACACATATAAATTCAATAAATAGCTTCAAACTGAAATCAGTACACATGTCAAACAAATTAGCTACTATTGATTTTTAAAGCTGTTGTTTTTTGTTTGTTGTTTTTTTTTTTTTTTTTTGGGGGGGGGGGGGGTTAATTTATATTAAAGGAAATATCGAAATATAAGTTAAAGTTCAAAATTTCACTCTTGCCAAATTAGTTACTATTTAAATGATAAATAGAACAACACAGTGCTAGCAACTACATTAAATATAAGAAGGTAACTCAAAGAATAAATTATCATCAACAACAACAAAAACATATAAAATACATTTTAAATAAAACACTTGTGAACATTAAGTCATTCAAAGGACTATAAGTGGATTGTGCATGTTGCACCCCTAAATTAAAGTTTTATTAAGAGCTTTCACAATAAGGTGGAAAATTGTTGAAATCATATTGAAAAACACCACTGTGATGTCATAATGTAGAGACATCATCAAGATTGTCTTATTTTGATAAATTGATGTTTTTTATGGGTGTTTACTGATGGTTTTTTGACTGGGCACAGAGCGCAGGCATGCTTAAGTACCATTTTCTAGCATAATATGTAAACTTATATGAACAAAAACAAATGCTAAAGTCGTACTTGAGCAGACCTGCGCTCTAGTTTTTCTGAATGCAAAATATAAAGAAAAAATGATGATATTTTCAATTGTTTGCAATATTGCGGGAAATGGGTCTTTTAAGTGACATATAAAGATAAACAGCAAATGGTCAATAATGACTTAAAGCAAGATTAAAGTGATAGGCATCCTCTGTACAAAGATTGACGAAAACTTGATTTGTATACAATACTATTAAAAAATTGGGGGCAGATATTTGACCATACCAAATATAGTCCATTATCTTAAATGTTGTCTTCTTCCCTCCTCACAAACTTGGGGCAATCTTCGGGGGCTTTTTTCTTGGATGTCATCATTGATACACGTCTGGCCTCAACTGCCTTTGATGTTGTGGGCTGAGCCTGGCCTTGTGGGCTTCCTCCAACTTGTATTTCAGTTTCCTGAATCTCTCGTTCTGCCATGGTAGTCTTCTGACAATAAAATGTTGAAATTCTCCCTCTTCATTGATGTCGGATTCTTCTGGAGAGAGATATTCTGGTGTCAGGACTTTCATTACCGTTTCCCTTTTCAATCCTTGTAAGGCGTCATCCTTCAGACCTTTTATGGTGATTCTAAGTCTGGCTGACCTCTGAAAAAAAACAAAGATTTATTAATGTTTTAAAAACTTTTTATAAATTTGAATACTTATACGAATCCATTTTCAATCCAACTTTAAGAAAAAATCTTAAGCTTCTGCAAATTGGAATACGAAAGTACGTCCAGTCTCTGCTTTATCTTAATTACTTTTTGCTTATTCTATCATTTAGTGTTTACAAAATTTCCCCTTATGATTGCATTCGAAATGTGATGTTCACTATTCAACTATACATGTCATACATGATCACATATTTATCCACTCTGACCTCTATTCCTTGCATCAAACAAGTTATCGCCAGTGCATTTGCCATTACGTCACTAGCCACCTGTTGACTGTTTGTTTCATTATTTGCGGTGTCCGAAGCATGTACCTGTCTTGTGTCAGACTTCACTGGGTGTTCTCAAGTGCAGGAAAATTGACAATTACTATGATTTTTTTAACGTGTTTACGTTGTATCCAGTTAAGCAGTTAAATGTTATTGCTTTACACTGCTCAAAATAGATTGATCATTTGTACGACTTGATAATGACATTATATGTAACAGGTGGTGAAAAGTCAATTCATAACGGGACGCAAGCCAGGGCCTCTAACCAATGATACCTGATATATCAACTGACAGTCACGTACCTGTTAACCCATTTACAAACCCTCCCTCTTACAGAAATACATCCATGGATTCCACGAGTACGGGATATGACATAAAGCATATTCCTGGGGAATGACAATGTGTTTTAAATGCTGTGTGCCAAATGTAACAGGTGGTGAAAAGTCATGTCTCAACCGGCACTCAAACCCAAGGCATCTGGCGTATTGTGCCAGCTCTCAGACCACTGAGCTTCTGAGACCCGATATATTGACTAACAGTCTCACACCTGTTAACCTGGTAACATACACGACATACATACGTTTCTTCACAATGTTTTGGAAATGACTTGGACTGATTTCTCAATTTAATAATTTGTTGATGTTGTTTTGGTTTAGATCCATAAATGTTATAATTAATAAGCAGTTTTTTTTACATTATTAACACATACATATCAATGACATTTAAAAGAGCTGAATTGCAAATTCCTTCATTTTTTGGGTGCGCCCCCCAAAAAAACACCTTTCAGTTTGGGTGTAGATACCCCCATGCGACACTTTTTGAATAGTACTTACTAAAACCAATCGTCATGAATGTGTTCATCTCACTCCCCTCACTAGGTTGATGGTCAGGATTCCCCTTTGAAAAAATCTACAATAATTGAGATAGACTATGAAACACAATTTTATGAAATGTTATTAAAGCATTTGACAGAAAATGCTCTAAAAAAGCAAAACAAAAACAAAACGAAACGAAAAAAAACCCCATTTATTTAAAAAAAAAATAGTATAAACACACATTGACAGTGCTAGGACGATCTGTAGGAGGGCAGGTTGTCACCAAGTGGGCTCTGGTGGGGTTGAACTCTTGTATGACGAACTGTGGTAGAGCGGGCTGTCAACGCGCAAGCTGTGGTGTGGCGAGCTTTCATCACAGGAACTGTCTCTGGACAAGCTGTGGTAAGGTGAGCTGTCAACATACGAGCTGCGATGGGGAGAGCTGTGTCCGGGCGAGTTGTGCTGGGGCTAGCTGTCATCTGACGAACTATGGTAGAAAAAGCTGTCAACACACGAGCTCTGGTAGGGCGGGCTGTCACTGTTTGAGCTGTGGTGGGGTGGGTTTGTGTCTAAGGGTGACAAACAGGATAATACATTTTTTTATGTTTTTATTGTTTTTATTTTTTATATTTACACTGTCAATTAAAGACCATATATTGTTAGATAGATGTTGATGTGTTATGTAAATTACATTATGCAATTAAAATTTGTCGTCTTCTAATAATTAGATGATTGAAAAGATATTTGTATCAAAATTTGAAAACGATAGAAAATTAAAAATTTTACTTACACACTGAATTCCATTCATATAAAGAACAGTCCCCTTTATCCCTCCGAGCATTCAACTCTCTCTGCAACTCATCTGGCTATTTTCAATGTATATGATATTTAAGCTGTGCATCTCAAATCCAATACACCTCTCCTATCGAAGTAGGGGAAACGTTAAGGTTGTTACATGATTGGGAAGACAACCACCGTACAGCCCCCCTCCCTGCCACACACATTTCGAATTTAAACATAGTTAAAAAAAGAAGCCCCATTCTGAAACTGTTGCAAACATGTGCACTGTAGATAACGGATGTAATGAGAAAAGTCAAATATTTTTTGAGAAAATATGATAATTTTTAAACTTTTTTAAAAATCATTTGGTATAAGCGTGTCATGTTGTTACTGTGACTGACACGTGTACATGTATACACTAAAAAAGATAAAATGTGACTGTTACTCACGTGTATAGAATGGCTGTGACCTCTTTGTTGACCTTTTAGGCATACGTTCACGTTTTATTATGTTAAAACAAGTGATTATGAGTTACACATGTATACAATGACTGTGACCTCTTTGTTGTGCTCTTTAGTCGCTGTGACCTCTAAGTTTACCTTTCGCTCTTTATTGACCTGGCGTGACGTCATTGACTGTGACTAGGTCCATGGACTCAACACGTGACTTTACTGTGAACTCTTTATTGACTTTGCGTGACGTCATTGACGTGACTGTCCAGTCACCTATTGACCTGGCGTGACGTCATTGACTGTGACTGTCAATGCCCCCTTACTACTAGTTACTACACCAATGATGAACTACAATTGACAAATCTCACCTTTTGTCTTTGGGAAAGCTGGAGTTGTAGCTTCTTCTGTTCTTCCTAAGACAGATAATTACAATGTTAATTGTCCAGGGTTTTAAACTAGCTTGACTTTTTTTTGCTAGCCAGTGGGCTACTGCTCTTAAGTTTATTGGTTGGCTGAAACAATCCATAAATCGAAATATCAAACAATGGCCAAAATTAGTTAGATACTTTAAAAAGAAATGTTCTTGATATACACTACGAAACACTTTACTGATAATGATGTTTAGTAGTCTTCATCAAGACGTTTAAACTTTTTAATGAAGATAGGGATAAAAGATAAGTTTCTGAGTGATCAACCTAAATGAAAATACAAAACAATCAGACAAAATTGGAAAAATATGTGTTACCATCAGGAATTATTTAATCGCCTTGTGGGCACTGGAATTGCCTTTTCAAATCGCCCTCAATAAAACTTAGTAGCAAATGAAACTTAGTAGCAAATAGCGAGTGAGCGACTGTTAATTTCAAAACCCTGTTGTCGTTAGTTATCTTTTACTTTATATCACACACACCCACCCTACCACACAAACACACACAAATTATGGAGTAACGCCATTGTCAAACAAAAAAACAACAAATCATCATAGTTTAATTTTGTTTCAATTTAACAATTGACACATATCATGGTGCTGTAATGATTCAGGTTTAACATTTTTCATTTAAATCTTTGCAAGTACAAAATAAATAACTTCATTTTCTTACTTGTTTTTTTTTACATTTAAGACATTTTTTTCTAATTGTATTTGAGAGTAAAATAATCCATGAATGAACTAAAAGCTGTCACCCTCACTCTTCCGATTTAGTCGACTTATGGGATGAAATAACAGAGGAATCGAAGGATACTAGCAACTAGTCTCCCTCTTTTCCCAAAACGTTAAGTTCACCCACTCGTCCCAATACCGTTGTGTCCGAGTCCAATTCTAGAAGTACTGAGCCCAGTCATCGGAATGCACAAAAATCCTACGGGCAAACACCACCTTCTCTTCTCAAAACTCTGCTCCAGAGTTCCGCAACAACGAGTATACAGTCTCCTCTGCAAACCTCATTTAAAGCGGGGAAAACCTCGACATCCTCCCTACATAGGAAGACAGGGGTTACTGAGACAGAAAGTATACCCCTCAGCGCTAAAAATTATTTCCCAAAATAGAATGCTTACTAAGACATCTACACCGTTTCTTCAACAAAATGCAAAGGTGTCTATTTCTACGGCACCCACGGCAACAGTCATGGAGGAATATGATACATGAACAAGTAATACATGAACAACGCCAGGACTACCTTTTTACAGGTAAGGATGTTTTTCTTTATGTTACATATTGGGTAATGATAATCAAATATTATTTTAAAAAACATGAGAATTGAAAAATAACTGATTTTTATACCCCCGGTCCGAAAGAGAGGGTATACTGTTTTACCCTTGTGTGTCTGTCTGTCTGTCCGTCCGTAACAACAATTTCTGTCGCATTTATCTCAGCAACTATTTATCGCAGATGCTTGAAATTTTTACAGTGTTTGTTAAAGCATGTCATATCTTGGGATTTATTTTGGTACCAATCGGACGTCAACTTCCTGTTAAATGACGACTTTGCTTATTTTTTTACCAAAATTTTCAAACAAAAATTTTCGTCAAAGATTTCTCAGCAGCTACATGTATTTATCGCAGATGCTTGAAATTTTTACGCAGTGTTTGTTAAGGCATGCCATATCGTGGGATTTGTTTTTGTACCAACTGGACGTCAACCTCCTGTTAAATGAGTACTTTGTTTATTTTAGCAAAAAAGTTTTTAACAAATTTTTATCAAAGATTTCTCAGCAACTGTTTTTTGCAGATGCTTGAAAATTTTACACAGTATTTGTATAGGCATGCCATATCGTGGGATATATTTTTGTACCAATCAGACGGCAACTTCCTTTTTAATGAGTACTTTATTTTTAGCCAAAATTTTCAAACAAATTTCCGTCAAAGATATCAATCGGACGTCAATTTTCTGTTTGTTTATTTTGCATATTCACATCAGAGCTGGGGTATCACTACTGAGCATTGGCTCACAGATATCTTGTTTTATCCTGTTCAATATATTTTCCGAGATTTTAAGTACTAAAACATCTGCATGCATTTTCTTCGATAGCTACGCTACATGCGCTACCAATGCTTCGTCTTCATCTTATTCATCAGCCCATGGTGAGAACTGGCCTCTAACTTTATCCCCCGAAGACCATGACAAAATAAACTGCTCCTTAATGAATGTTGAGGTCTCAATCCTTACTACGTTTGGGTAATTTAATTGATATGTAAATACTTAAAAAAATACACATCTCAAACTTTACTAATTGAAAGTATTCAATATCATCTCGTGTTTATTATTTTCAAAATGGACTTATTTTATTCTATTTATTTTAAAAGGGGGAAAAATCAAAAGAAGTTTGAAGCGCTATAAAAGAGGTTTTCAGAGCCTAGGGTCGTCGCTTCGAGAGAATTCCAAGTATTAAAATCTTTGCAGAAGCGGATGACGATGGATTTGCAGCAGAGTGAAATAATTATAAATTATCTTACGAACAAGTACGGAGAACCAGAGAAAAAACGTGTAAAGTTTTCATTTCTCCTATGAAGTCTTCATTTATTTAATCTTACACACAACTGTTTAAAATTTAAAAAAAAAAAATTTATTGTATTGAATTCTCTCAGTTTGACACTACAATAAACCTTTCAGCAGTTTTATTTTTTTAAAATCAACTGCTAGAAATATAGACATACCGTAGAAGGACAAATCTGTTTACGCAATTCACTCCTTAAAAATACTGACTTTTTTCCACTAACATTAGCTCAAAATCTAAAGATTATCTAACAATTCTCTCACTTTATATGGACAATTTTATCAAGGTAATTTCCTTGATGAACCTTGATGATGAACTTGAGTGACAGACTGTCCTTTCTATCATGATGGTGACCCGAGAGGGTTCTAATTATCAAGGTCGTTATTGACCCCAAAAAGTGAAGGTGATATGACCTTGTTTGGGACCTTGATCTTGACCTATATGGGTTAGGACTTTGACCGGGGGACTGTCATTGACCTTGACCTAATGGAACTGTCATTGACCTTGACCTTTGGGGTGTGGTCCATAAGACGTCACTGCCCCTATAGCTCACAGACTATACCACTTACTACTACTATGGCCCATGATACGTCACCTTAAAGAAAAGATGTAAAAAGATTAATCATTCTTTAAAAGTAAATTACACTTCGAATATGATATACAATTTGCTGTATAATTATTATTTTTTTTGTGAAATCAGACATGAAAACCATGAATCCATTAAAATTCTTGCAAGTAGATTTGTAATTTCTATGTTATTATAGGTGCACATCAAAAACTCAAATAATTGTTTACTTGGAAATATTTAATAAGCGTTTTTCATCCTTATATTCGACATAATTCAAAAATGACAAAGGGAAATAACTCTTTTCTACTTTTCTCTAAGTGATATATCTAAATGCTATAATTTTTCTAAAGTAAACAATTTTTTTTTTAAAATTAATTTTAGTTTTCTGGCATAGTAAGCAATAAAAATTAAATAGACAAACAAGTATCCATCCCATTATATTTAATTTTTAAACAAATAAAAGTGTGATTTTCAGATGATAATTTCAGCCTTTGGTTTTTATTCCCTTACATCTTAAATAGTATGGATACATATATATTTTATTTATTTTTTGATGAAATGCAAGTCCAATAAGTTAAAGAAAAGTTCAGTTTTTAACTTTGAACCCATGATTTTATCGGTACGGAGTTACCTTAATCATAACATGTCCTTGCATCAAACTCAGCTTTATCATTATGATAATTGTTTAAAGTAAGATCTGTCGTGCTGAAGCTCAACTTTGTAAAACTGTGTTTTTTATCCAACAATTTGGTTTTTCTTTAAGAAGTACCTACCGAACTGCTTGGTTTTTTCTAGCTTGTTTTTTTTTCACATCTCATAAAAATACAGCCTTATATATTTCAATTACAATTACATTAAATTTAAAATAACATTAAATTTAAAATGAAATATATGGGTAAGTCAAATTCAACATCAAGAATATCAGTGTTCTTCATTTTTTGTGGCTCATTAGCAGACCGAGTAGCTTCCTCACCTAAAAAAACATCTCAAAACTACATATAATAGAGCAGATGATGAAAAAAGAGAGCCCGTATTAATATATATAATTATGCAAAGGGTTATCTTTACAATCTTCACACATATGTATCTTATATACTAACCAACAAGATAGGATTCCCAAAAATTATATGTATTTAATCTTATGTAAAACACATATAACATTGTAGTTCTCATTTCATGTTGCATAATCAATTTCAATCAGACAGAGTTTACACGAATACACAAACATGTCATTTTTACTGACCTTTGTACACATGTATGTAGAGGAGCTTGCAACTGTTGAAAGGTGGCTGGTCTTTGTCACTCGATCATCTTCAAAATTACATCCCATTATTTACTTCCGGTTAATGTTTCACGCGAGAAATAATTTTGCTTGGGACCATATCAAAACACATATTTTTACATTTGGTCGTGTACATTCTATGCATTTCAAACCCGGTCTCCTTATCATTGCTCTTTTCCCCTATTGTTAATAAGCAACAATAACAATTACTAACTTGTAGACTAATTGTTCTCGAACAATTAGAGGTCTTTCCACCTCATTGTTTTTTTATGTTTGAAATAAGATTGCTTCAATAGAATAAAGTATTTTTTCTGCGTTACTTCATTAAAAAAAGTGTCAAACGATTAAGTTTGCAACTTTTTATTGCTTGACCTTGACCTTTGACTTTTATGTCATTTACATCACACAAGGTAGACGCTTCGAAACAAAGTGGTCTGATGTATCTATGATTATTGATTCAAAAGTTATTTGTGTTTTTTATTGAATGTTCGAAAATTTCAGGGGCAATAACTGCTAGAAAGAGACTTTGGACCCTGTCGGTATGAATAGATTGAAGAAGCGTCTAAGTAATAAGTATACTGAATACATTAGTAAAAGTTTCAAGTCTCTATCTCTTATGGTTAATGAGGAGTAGCGATAACAAGCATTTTGTACAATAGGGGCAATAACTCTATAATTGTTTCATGAAAGGGGTCAAAGGGTTATATTTTGCAATGTCTAATGATGTCCTACCACATCCGCGAAAAAGTTTTTCTCTACTACCGTAAACAAAAGAGATCTAAAAACTCATTAATTAAGAGATTTTCAAATGACCTTGACTTTTCACATTTATGTCATTTTGTTTGGCTAAGGAAGACGCTTCCATCCCAAGTACTCCGAAGTGTTTATGATAAGTAATAAAAAGGTTGGATGTGATTTTATAGATATCTAAACACTTTGAGGGGCAATAACTACTAGAAAGGGGGCTCAGATCATTTCAAAATGAATAATTGAAGAACCCTCTAAGGGTACTGAATACATTGGTAAAAGTTCCAAATCTCTATCTCTTATGGTTTCAGAGGAGTAGCGATAACAAGCATTTCGTACAATAGGGGCAATAACTCTGTAATTATTCAAAGGTATGAGCCAAGGGGCTATATTTTAAAATGTCTTATGATGTCCTACTACATCCATGAAAAAGTTTCTCTCTACCAACCTTAACAAAAGAGATCTAAAAACTCATTAATTAACGGATTTTTTAATGACCTTGACCTTTGACCTTTATGTCATTTTGTTTGGCCAAGGTAGATGCTTCCATCTCAAGTGGTCCAAAGTTTCTATGATAAATAATAAAAAAGTTGGAAGTGATTTTATAGAAATGTCAACACTTTCAGGGGCAATAACTACTTGAAGAGGGCCTCGGATCCTTTCGGTATGAATAGATTGAAGAACCCTCTAAGTGTGTTAAAGACATTGGTAAAAGTTCCAGTTTTCCATCTCTTATAGTTTCAGAGGAGTTGCGATAACAAGCTTTTTGTACACAAGGGCAATAACTTTGTAATTATCTGAAAGAAGGAGCCAAAGGGCTATATTTCAAAATGCCTTAAGATGTCCTATTACATCCATGAAAAAGTTTTTCTCTACCACCCTAAACAAAAAAGATCTAAAAACTCATTAATTAACGGATTTCAAAATGACCTTGACCTTTGACCTTTATGTCATTTTGTTTGGCCAAGGTAGATGCGTCTATCCTAAGTGGTCCGAAGTCTCTATGACAAATAATAAAAAAATTGGAAGTGATTTTATAGAAATTTAAATACTTTCAGGGGCAATAACTACTAGAAGGGGACCTCAAATCCTTTTGGTATGAATAGATTGAAAAACCCTGTAAGTGTGTTGAAGACATTGGTAAAAGTTCGAAGTTGCTAGCTCTTATGGTTTCATAGAAGTAGCGATAACAAGCTTTTCGTAAAACAGACCAATAACTCTGTTATTATTTAAAAGAAGGAGCCAAGGGGCTATATTTCAAAATGTCTTAAGATGACCTATTACATCCATGAAAAAGTTTTTCTCTACCACCCTAAACAAAAGAGATCTAAAAACTCATTAATTAGCAGATTTCAAAATGACCTTGACCTTTGACCTTTATGTCATTTTGATCGGCCAAGGTAGACGCTTCCATCCCAAGTGGTCCGAAGTCTCTGTGACAAATAATAAAAAAGTTGGAAGTGATTTTATAGAAATTTGAATACTTTAAGGGGCAATAACTACCTGAAGGGGGCCTCAGATCCTTTCGGTATGAATAGATGGAAGAACCCTCTAAGTGTACTAAAGACATTGGTAAAAGTTCCAAGTTTCTATCTCTTATGGTTTCAGAGGAGTAGCGATAACAAGCTTTTCGTAAACAAGGACAATAACTTTGTAAATTCCGGGGATGATCAGGAACAGGGTCTTTTGGTATCATAACTTTAAATGGTCAATTACATGAAGGAAAAATTGTTTTAATATGTCTTATAATAAAAAAGCTGTCCCTTGGAAAATAGAGAAAAAAAATAAGAATAAACTAGTAGACTAATTGTTCTCGAACAATTAGAGGTCTTTCCACTTCATTGTTTTTTATGTTTAAAATCAGATTGCTTTAATAGAATAAATTATTTTTTCTGCGTTACTTCATAAAAAAAGTGTTAAACGATTAAGTTTGCAATTTTTTTTTTGCTTAACCTTGACCTTTGACCTTTATGTCATTTTCATCGGACAAGGTAGACGCTTCAATACCAAGTGGTCCGATATATCTATGATTATTGATTCAAAAGTTTTTTGTGTTTTTTATTGAATGTTCGAAACTTTCAGGGGCAATAACTACTAGAAAGGGACTTTGGACCCTGTTGGTAAGAATAGACTGAAGAAGCGTCTCAATATACTGAATACTTTAGTAAAAGTTTCAAGCATCTATCTCCAACGGTTAATTAGGAGTAGCGATAACAAGCATTTTGTACAATAGGGGCAATAACTCTATAATTGTTACATGGTAAGGGTCAAAGGGTTATATTTTGAAATGTCTTAAGATGTCCTACTACATCCATGAAAAAGTTTTTCTCTACCATCCTAAACATTAGAGATCTAAAAACTCATTAATTAAGAGATTTCCAAATGACCTTGACCTTTGACCTTTATATCATTTTGTTCATCCAAGGTAGACGCTTCCATCCCAAGTGGTCCGAAGTCTCTATGACAAATAATAAAAAAATTGGAAGTGATTTTATAGAAATTTAAATACTTTCAGGGGCAATAACTACTAGAAGGGGACCTCAAATCCTTTTGGTATGAATAGATTGAAAAACCCTCTAAGTGTGTTGAAGACATTGGTAAAAGTTCGAAGTTTCTAGCTCTTATGGTTTCATAGAAGTAGCGATAACAAGCTTTTCGTAAAAAAGACCAATAACTCTGTTATTATTTAAAAGAAGGAGCCAAGGGGCTATATTTCAAAATGTCTTAAGATGACCTATTACATCCATGAAAAAGTTTTTCTCTACCACCCTAAACAAAAGAGATCTAAAAACTCATTAATTAGCAGATTTCAAAATGACCTTGACCTTTGACCTTTATGTCATTTTGATCGGCCAAGGTAGACGCTTCCATCCCAAGTGGTCCGAAGTCTCTGTGACAAATAATAAAAAAGTTGGAAGTGATTTTATAGAAATTTGAATACTTTAAGGGGCAATAACTACCTGAAGGGGGCCTCAGATCCTTTCGGTATGAATAGATGGAAGAACCCTCTAAGTGTACTAAAGACATTGGTAAAAGTTCCAAGTTTCTATCTCTTATGGTTTCAGAGGAGTAGCGATAACAAGCTTTTCGTAAACAAGGACAATAACTTTGTAAATTCCGGGGATGATCAGGAACAGGGTCTTTTGGTATCATAACTTTAAATGGTCAATTACATGAAGGAAAAATTGTTTTAATATGTCTTATAATAAAAAAGCTGTCCCTTGGAAAATAGAGAAAAAAAATAAGAATAAACTAGTAGACTAATTGTTCTCGAACAATTAGAGGTCTTTCCACTTCATTGTTTTTTATGTTTAAAATCAGATTGCTTTAATAGAATAAATTATTTTTTCTGCATTACTTCATAAAAAAAGTGTTAAACGATTAAGTTTGCAATTTTTTTTTTTGCTTAACCTTGACCTTTGACCTTTATGTCATTTTCATCGGACAAGGTAGACGCTTCAATACCAAGTGGTCCGATATATCTATGATTATTGATTCAAAAGTTTTTTGTGTTTTTTATTGAATGTTCGAAACTTTCAGGGGCAATAACTGCTAGAAAGGGACTTTGGACCCTGTTGGTAAGAATAGACTGAAGAAGCGTCTCAATATACTGAATACTTTAGTAAAAGTTTCAAGCATCTATCTCCAACGGTTAATTAGGAGTAGCGATAACAAGCATTTTGTACAATAGGGGCAATAACTCTATAATTGTTACATGGTAAGGGTCAAAGGGTTATATTTTGAAATGTCTTAAGATGTCCTACTACATCCATGAAAAAGTTTTTCTCTACCATCCTAAACATTAGAGATCTAAAAACTCATTAATTAAGAGATTTCCAAATGACCTTGACCTTTGACCTTTATATCATTTTGTTCATCCAAGGTAGACGCTTCCATCCCAAGTGGTCCGAAGTCTGTATAATAAGTAATAAAAAAGTTGGAAGTGATTTTATAGAAATGTAAATATTTCAGGGGCAATAACTATTAGAAGGGGGGCTCAGATCATTTCGGTATGAATAGATTGAAAAACTCTCTAAGTGTACTAAAGACATTGGTAAAGGTTCCAAGTTTCTATCTCTTATGGTTTCGGAGGAGTAGCGATAACAAGCTTTTCGTACAAAAGGGGCAATAACTCTGTAACTATTTAAAAGAAAGAGCCAAGGGGATACATTTTAAAATGTCTTAAGATGTCCTATTACATCCATGAAAATTTTTTTCTTTACAACACTAAACAAAAGAGATCTAAAAACTCATTAATTAAGAGATTTTCAGATGACCTTGACCTTTGACCTTTATGTAATTTTGTTCGGCCAAGGACGCTTCCATCCCAAGTGGTCCGAAGTCTCTATGATAAATAATAAAAAAGTTGGAAGGGATTTAATGGAAATTCAAATACTTTCAGGGGCAATAACTACTAGAAGGGGGTCTCGGATCCTTTCGGTGTTAGTAGATTAGTAGATTGAAGAACCCTCTAAGTGTACTGAAGACATTGGTAAAAGTTCCAAGTCTCTATTTCTAATGGTTTCAGAGGAGTAGCGATAACAAGCTTTTCGTACACAAGGGCAATAACTTTGTAAGTTCTGGGAGTTATCAAGCAAAGGGTCATTTGGTATCATAACTTTTAATGGCCAATGACATAAAGAAAAAATTGTTTCAATATCTCTTGAAATAAAAAAGCTGTCCCTGGAAAAAAAGAGAAGAAAAAAAACTAGTAGACTAATTGTTCACGGAACAATTAGAGGCCTTTCCACCTTCCATAATGATTCAAAAAAATTCCCGAAAATGTTGATAATTATTGGGAAATTAGAGAAAATCAATTTACGAAAAAAAAAAGGAAAAAAAAAATCGGTTCCGCACAGTGGTATCGATCCGAGTATCCTTAGATTCCTAAGCAAGAGTGTTGCCACTACGCTATTTCGCTTGTTATCTGATCGAAGGTAAAATGTGTTGAGTTGTGTAGTGAATTTGGATGATGATAGCAAGAAGAGATGAAGCGTTCTTCTGTCCATCTAAAATTGATACCCAACGCTGAGGAACCTTTAGAATAGATAGGGGCTTAGCGATTGGTTGGGAGGGCAGTATTTGTTAACCAGTTTATTAATAAAAATCAGTGCTGCTTGTAAACAATATGGCCGGATAGCGTTGACTAAGAAATCAACAGGCCAGGTCAAACTCTGGTCGCCAGCGGGTATTTGAAGGTGTGGGAACATTTGTTGGAACTTAGCTGATGCGAATTCTCCTTGTGATTTGAAATGCACGTGCTTAGAAATCTATAAACTGTCATGCATTCGTGGATTACAAGTACGGAAAATCGGAACTGAATTAAGGCCAGTCATGTATTTCAGCCAAGTCGGGAAATAAACAAACTGAAAGAAAATGTAAATTAAATTCATCTAAAATCGGGGTCTGGGAAGGAAGAGTTATCTTTCGTTGCACTTCAACACAAGTCGTCACAGGTTGCCAATAGAAATGTAAACAAAGATTTTCAGTGAAATTTGAGCATGAATTTATTAGATACAAATATCGAAGCGTTGAAATTTCGTTTCTCGGGACGATGGTTCGATGCCGCTGAGGTGGATAACTTTCTTCAATAGGGTTCATTTCGTTTGAAATTTTGCAGGCAACTAGATTCAGGTGTGAGGAACAGTCCCATGAATTTTCGCCGAGTTCTACAGAGATTTACTGGAGCTGGAATTTTTATTTGGAGGCGTAGTCAAAAACGCGGTCTGGAGTCAAATGGCAGGCAGTTTTTCACCTTTTTAAAAAATTCTGACAAACGGTTGTAACGCTTTTTAGGTTTTATTTTAAAAAGGAATATTAAATTTCAAGTTCAAATATCGAGGGTCATGTTCATATAAGAATTCAATCCTTGTATAAAAGAAGGGGAGGGGGGGGGGGGGGGGCAAATTGTTCATATAACTGAATCTGATATATATGTTGCATACACTTATTACTCATAAGTTCTAAAAGGTCAAGGTCAGGTCAAAAGTCAAGGTCAAAGGTCAATGTCAAACCTAAAAATAAGGGGGGGGGGGGTTGGTTGTTTTAAAGAGCTTATTGCACATATAAATGAATCTGAAATGTATATGTTTAATATACTTGTAACGCATCAGTCCTTTAAGGTCAAGGTCAAGGTAAGGTCAAGGTCAAACCTAAAAATAAAAGTGGGGGAGGGGGGGGGGGGTGAATTTGTGTTTGAAAGAGCTATTCGTACATATAAATGAATCTGATATGATAGATGTTGCAGATACTTATAACACACCAGTCCTAAGAGGTCAAAGGTCAAGGTCAAAGGTCAAGGTCACTCAGAAAAAAAAGGGGGGGGGGGTGTTTATTTCTAATGTGTTTGTGAAATCAATGAAATTGAAAGGGGAATTACTGCCAGAAAGGGACGTTGGACCCTTTTGGGATCAATAGATTGAAGAAACTTCTAAGTGTAATGAAGACATTGGTAAACGTTTCAAGTCTCTACCTGTTTTGGTTTCAGAGGAGTAGCGATAACAAGCATTTCGAACAAAAGGGGCAATTACTCACAAACTATTACAAGACAGGAGCTGAATGGCTACATTTTGAAATGTCTTAAGACGTCCTACTACATCCTTGATCAAATTTCTCTATATCACCCTAAACAAAAGAGATACGAAAACTCATGAATACACAGGTTTTCAGATGACCTTGACCTTTGACCTTTACGTCATTTTGATCGGCCATGGAAGACGCTTCCATCCCAAGTGGTCCGAAGTCTTTGTGACAAATAGTAAAAAAATTGGAAGTGATTTTATGGAAATTGAAATACTTTCAGGGGCAATAACTGATAGAAGGGGGTCTCGGAACCTTTCGGTATGAATAGATTGAAAGAGCGTCTAAGTGAACTACATACGTTAATAAAAGTTTCAAGTCTCTATCTCTTATGGTTTCAGAGGAGTAGCGATAACAATCACTTCGTACACAAAGGGCAAACACTTTGTAAGTTCTGGGAGTGATCAACCAAAGGGTCATTTGGTATCATAACTTTTAATGGCCAGTCACATAAAGTAAAAAATGCTTCAATATCTCTTGAAACAAAAAAGCTGTCCCTGGAAAAAAAGAGAAGAAAAATAATAATAATAATAATAATAATAATAATAATAATAATAATAAAAAACATAAGAAAAACAAAAGGTCTTTCACCTGAAAGGTGGAAAGACCTAACTAGTAGACTAATTGTTCATTGAACAATTAGGAGGTCTTTACACCATTAATTGGTCTTCCTTTTTATGCAGTCTTTTGCAGGACACATTTTAACATTTTAAAGTTCTAAGAAAGAGAAAATATTTTGGTTATAATGTATTTTCTGCACATGAAAATCGACATAGTTCCCATACCGTTTAGTTTATCATGACAATAAATTTTAATTTTTTCTTATACATCTTCTAATTCTGTTTTTAAATATAAAATATATATCTTACAGGTCCAATGTAAACAAAGAATTTGCTTACATTTTGAGTTTTTTTTCATCTCATTAACCAACGAATATTGTTTCTATTTTCAGATTTTCCTGGGATTTCATCCAGCATTAAAGGAATTTTTAGATATTTCATTTTCATATTTATGTGGATTCCAAAAATGATACAAACTTTATTCATGGTTATTATGATTATTATATTTTTATTTTCAAACTTTATAACATTTCACTGTCAGAAGAGTTAAACAACAGAAATGTTTAAACCTTTGACATATAAGGGGTTATCTGTAAGCAGACTGATTTTTCAAAAATTCTCTAAAAGATAGAGTATTGTACTTTGAGGTCTATTATTGTTGAATACTGTGCCTATTATTGAAAACAAATGCATGCAACAAAAATTCGCTACACTTATTTGGTGTAGACATCCCCTTAATTCCATTATGCTCGCGATTTATTGTTTCCCTCGAAACTAAACTAATCGTAAATATTGACATAAGTTTTAAAACGTGTTTACGCGTATACTTTAATCAACTTGTTTTCTAAGAGCGTGAAATTAAATTCACCGCTATTGGTATTGATACTTTTTGAGAAATCGTGAAATTTTAACACCGTGGAATTAAAACTACTTACAGTATTTGATGTGTGATGAGTTTTCCTGTCTTCTTAAAGAGTGGAATTATTTTGTTTTGTTTTCATTGTAAATATGCTAGAATGATACAAGTGTACTATTTTCAGTGAAAGAATACTAATGTTTTTTAAATTATTTAGTGAATATTCATTAAGGTCACATTCTATTTGTAGTAAACACTTTCCTCTTTATATCTTTAGTTGTAAAGCAATAGCTTCATGATAGCTAAAGTATGTCGGAACAGTTGACACTTCTATGTCTGTAAGGCCTTTAACGTACACGTGATCTATCAAAGTTCCGTTTTCAGTCGTAGGGTTTTCAACATACTGACTAAATCCTTTCGCTGACATGAAATTCAAAACTGAAGATTGATTATTTATAATGTCCTGGTTGAAATCGCCTAGTACAATAAGTCTTGTGAACAGTAATTCCAGTTTGTCTATTAAGAGACTAAAATTGTTCATGAATGCTCCAATGGAATATCTCTGTGGTCTGTAAATGGTAGCAATGATTATGTCCAATTCATCTATTTTGAAAACAATGCTTCCATGTTCCATGTTTTTGATATCCTCGTATAAAGAACAGCTTGCATCAAAAGCAGAATATCTTGTGATATGACTTGAGGTAAATTCTTCTAAATCAGGTATGCAAGAGGTTTGATTAAGCCACGTCTCCGTAAGACAAACATAATCTGCTTTTTTGAATTGTTCAGTAGATTTTAAGTCTTCAAAATGGTTTTGAAACCCTTGGATGTTGTGGTACAAAATTTTGAAACATTTCTGAGATGAATCAAGACCTTCATGAACAGGTAAATATTTTTTTCATTTTTGAAATACCATTTTCAATGTCAGGATCGCATTTAATTTTTTTGCATAATTTGTCTTGATCAATCTCATTGATATACAGTCCACTGACAGATGTCACTCTGCTTAGTGCCACGTAAGCTTGCCCGCTTGCAAAACATTTGTTTAAACCGACAACACATTCTTTGACTGTTAAACCCTGAACTTTGTGAATTGTACAAGCCCATGCCAGTTGCAAAGGAAACTGTTTCCTTACTCCATTTCTTCAATAGGGTTAATTTCGTTTGAAATTTGGCAGGCAATTAGATTCAGGTGTGAGGAACAGTCCCATGAATTTTCGCCAAGTTCTACAGAGTTTTACTGGAGCTGGAATTTTTATTTGGAGGCGAAGTCTAAAACGCGGTCTGGAGTCAAATGGCAGGTAGTGTTTCAACTTTTCAAAAAATTCTGACAATCGGTTGTAACACTTTTTTAGGTTTTATTTTAAAAAGGAATATTAAATTTCAAGTTCAAATATCGAGGGTCAAGTTCATATACATGTAAAAATTCAATCCTTGGATATTATTGTGCAAAAATACTAAATTTGAATGTAAAGTTTTCGCAAAAATATTGTAAGCGTAACCTGTAAAAATAGTATTTATTGTTATGTTTATTGAACTCAATACCGTGAATTCATCAATGTTCGAGGGGGGGGGGGGGCAATGTTGGTGGTTTTTGTGGGTAACATTTGCCCACGAATTGAAATCCACACGAACATTTACACAAGCAGTTAATTAATATTTATGAACTGATTAAAACTTGCTAGCAACGAAATTACATCCCCACGAACAAGCAAAATTTTGGCCACCCACCAACATTGACCCCAACGAAAAAAAATGATTCCAGAGTATTGCAAGCTTTCAGTCTTATAAAATTGACTCGATAGCAATTCGTAGAAAAATAATAGAATTGAAAGTAATTTTAATCAATAAAAAAACATTTTATCTTAATTTTTTATTCATAATATACATAATAATAATAATAATAACAACTAGAGCAGAGCTCGTGGCAAAGCCCCGAGTAGGTCTTCCGTTGTTGCTGCGAGTTGAAAATATATGTTATATGGTGTCAAACGATTACAATGACTATACTTTCAGTTCTGCTTTTGTTATAAAAACGTGTTGTGATTGAAAGCCTGTATATAAAACGTGTTTTGAAAAAAGAAAGAAAGATAATATTTTAGGAAAACTATTTGTCGAGCAGAGTTTATGTAATCGTTTCAAACGTTCTTTAAAAAATGAGATGTTTAATGGCGAGTTAAATTTTCAAAGGGTAGCAAGCATTGTTATAAACAGTATGTACTGATGATTCATGTCAGGAATTGTATTTCTTTTTTAAACTGAACCCGCCTACAAAACACGTAAACTTTTCTTAAAGATAACTTCTATATTAAAATATTTCTAAATGTTGGAAGACTATGTGCAAGTTTAGAATTGCGTGCTGACAAAATTTACAGACCCTAAAACGTACTACTACACAAGAAAAAAAGCGTGCGGCCTATGTGCGAGAAACGTTTCGTGTAAACCTTTTAGAGTTTCATGTCAACCGTTTAGCGTTTCGGGCAAAGCGTGTAAATTGTTTCGAGCAAAGCATGCGAGAACCGTGTGAAACGTTCATCAGATTTCATTCGGAACTCTCTGACAAGTTAATTGTTTCAAAATGGCGCCCGTGTTTTACATTACTTTAACAAAATTGAACGAATTTTTAACAAACAAAAGAAAGGTATGAGTATTAAAAGACGACTAGTTACAGAGTACATGTATATTTAACGTTTTCATGCGACGTTTCAGTAGTGAAACAATATTGAAATTCGCTATACATAAAAAATATTAAATACAGTTAGCGAAACATGATTTCTATTGGAACAAACCTAAATCAACTTTAACTTGCACGATCATGTTTTGATAAGCATGTATTTTTATTATTTATTTACATCGATAACTCTTATTGAGACCATTCGGCTGTGTACATGCAGCACACATAACCTTGGACATCGGGTGAGACCTGCACCTGGCTGAACCTGTCAATCAAACTTTGTGTATTTGTTTTCATTGGATGGTCAGGCGTCTCTCTTTTGTCAAAAGCCAATGGAAAATTAATGACTTCAAGGTAATCGGAATCAGTATTTGATGAAGCACACAATTTAAATGATAGAAAATTTATTAATTATTTGAACAAAATTAAATGTAAACATAGAAAGGAAATAAAAAAATTAATGATTATGGGAATCTATACGCATGGTACTCAATTCAAATAGATTATATTATGATTTTATTATTTTATGTAGTAAAATCACCCTTCCAACTGTTACTCAATTACATAACAATTGATGACCTGGGGCTATAAATGTTCTGAGCTTTGTGCGCTGAAGCGACACAAGATTCTCGGTCGCATGCGGCAATTGAATTTAACACAGACTGGCCGAATAAACAAAAGGGTGGGAAAGTGAAACAAAATGTTACACATAAGAAGAAACCACCAAATATGATTTTCGACAGATCTTGCTATCTTTTCTCTAATTAAAAAAAAAATCCAGCGCGAGCACCTGTCAGCGGGGCGGGAGGAGTTGGGGGAGGGGGGGGGGGGGGCAGCAATGAGTTTGCTTCCACAATGAAACTACAGAAGTGATTAATATGTGACCGATAGAATCTAATCTAAAGTTGTTTAAACTCATGTGAATATTTTTTAAAATAATCATCGAATGCGCCAATTCAGGGCATTCCTTTATCGTGCTAGCACCTACCGCAAACATGTAACATGGAACTATGATTATAATTTGATTTGATTTTTAAATTACCTTGTACGCTATCGTATAAATCAATGCTTAATGAACTGTACAAGTAAAATAAATTTATCTTTTCATCTTAAACCAATATAATAGTTGAAAACATAATAAAATATAGTTGTGTCCGTGCAAAATATGAAACATTAACGTGTCATAAGGCACATGTAGAAGAACACAAACCGACCGCGGATGACTTATCCACTCGCGCCGGATCTCCTCAGCCATGTGCGAGGGATGATCATCATTTAAAGGTTTAATATTTGAGGGGGGCTGTTGATTTAAAACATTAATTGTACAGTTTTGAAAGTAGTTCACATAAACAAACCAACCATTAGTTTAAGTCTAACGATTTTTCCGATTTGGAGTAATATCGTTCATTTACACTCAAATATTTAATTAATAAATATACAAGTAGGACAAACTATTATAACATAAAATTAAAACAGTTCTTGTATATACGGCTATATTAACTCAAACACGTTCATATGCATGTAAGTGTAAGTCGCGGTGTGGGAATCTTGTGTATTAAATAACCGCTTACCGCTAGGTAATGCAGCCGTGGCTGATCTCATCGGCCGTGGGCGAAGGATAGATTACGTAAAGGTACAACCCACATGCAGAAACGCACAGCTCAGAACCAAAGAAGATTTGAAAAGTTTGCAGTATAATGACCTTACTCTATCAAATAGAAGTTATTTATTTTAAACTTAAACCCCACAATTGATCTATGTCTATTATTGCTTTAAAGAATGACATTGCTTTTATTAATTAAATGAATTATTTCTTACTTGACATCCAATCGTTTAATCCACAAAAGATTTTGTGTAATCAAAACTAAAACAATTCTTGAGTTCGCGGCTAAATAAACTCGTATATGGGAGACGCAACTCTCGTGTATTAGATAACCGCTGACCGCTAGGTAGTCCAGCCGCGAGCATGGTGACCGATTTTCTCGGCCGCGGGCAAGGGAGAGCTTACGTAATGGTACACACACATGCAGCTCTGATTCAAGGTAGATTTTAAATGCATGGAGTTAATAACTAAAATGTAATGCATAGAGTTTTTTAATTCCATATTTTGTAGTTTACTAGAAAAGAAAAAGAATGTTTTGTTTTCCAATTGCCGTTTTTAATGATTGTGCACTAGAAGAACTTAACAACAATGACTTACACTCCTAAAGGAAAAGCTTACACTCCAACAACAACAAAAATTCTTATGAATTAATGCTTCCTGTATAAACCAGCATACTTTCTGCGGCAACTTTATGCCAGTTGTACGCACAAAGAATTTCGTTAACTTGTCAAATGAAAACAGGTACATGTCAACATGTAAAGCTTTTTACACTCATACATCACAAATCACTTACAAAATAACATTGTTACGACCTTAATGAGATCCCAACAAACAACTTTTCCAGCGACAGCCATATCAAAATCCTAACCGTTTTTGAGTTATTAAGCAAAAACTTTTAGGGGCTATTGGCCCTTAATTTAAGGGGCCAGCTCTTTTTTATTGGTGTCAAATGAAAGCCCTTGATATTCTGCACAAGTTTTATTCTACATGTCTTAACGAAATATTTTTCGTTAAAAAGATATAAAGGAAAATATGTCTAAATTTTTGCACTTTTTGGAATCCTGTTTTTTGACCCCCTACCTTTTCCTAAATAAAAAACGTAATCTAAAAACAAAAACCGATGTGCACTACTACAATGTCTCCGCTATTCAAATTCGTAGGATTCCCATTCCCTGCTATCATAGTCTCGGAGCCTTTGTCTGGAAACCAAAGGCCCTAAAATTTTTTAAAAGGGAAATAACTCGTTAACGGAAAGAGATTTCTAAGTTTTATGAATTGAAGAAGATAGTGTTTTGTAAAGTCCATTAGCCCTGAAAATTTGAGCAAAAACCGTTCACAAATGAGCACGATATGAAGCCTCAAAGTTCGCGTCTAGGAAGAAAAAAAAAAAAAAAGAAAAATAAGAATAATCTTAACCAGCACAATAATAGAAAGGTCTTCCGTTGGAAACGGAATACCTTAATAATATATATATATATATATATATATATATATATATATATATATATATATATATATATATATATATAAAACTCCTTTCTCACTCGTTTCCACTCTCTGTCTGTCTGTCCTTCACTGTCTTTATCTCTGTCTCTGTCTCTAAGTCTCTCTCTTTTTTCTCTCTCTCTCAGTATCTGTCTCTCTCAGTCTCTCTTTGGTCTCTTTCTCTCTGTGTCTCTCTCTCTTTCTCTCTCTGTGTCTCTCTCTCTGAGGTCTCTTTTTATGTGACCTTTATTTATTTATTCTGATTTTGGTTTCTTGATCAGTTGTCTGCAATAAAAAGAAAGAGTAATTAAACATTTTGCATAATGTCATATATCAGAAACAAGGTGCATTAGTACAATTTATGTTTCAGCAGTGGGTGCATTATTATTTTTGTATATTTTTTGAAAGTTACTCACATTTCTGACACATTGTTTTGTTTTCTCTTCCCCTTTATCTGTACCTTTTCAAAAGTATTGGTGGGGAATATTTGTTTCAGTTGCGATGATGACACATTTAGGATTGTGCCATTAACCTCGATGAGATTGCTAAAATAAGAATTTGAAACTAGATACGATCTCGTTACGAGTAACGAGTAGGTCTTCCGTTCAATTTTTAAACGATGAGATTAAAATATCAATGAAAATTTAGAATTCCCCTCTTAACCACTCCCTCTCAGAAAATGCATACCATTGTCAATATCCCTTGAAATGCTTAACAAAGAGTTTTGCTTTTTCACATACAGCATATTTAAGGTTTAAGATTTGAGTCCCCTAAAATCTGTAATTACGGCATCAATTGGTTTGGAAAAGAGTTTTACAAACTGATATTGTTACGACCAACAACTTTGTTTCTATAATGCATTACACAATCTTGATCGTTTTTAAGATATGTATAAGAATTAATATGATATAAGAATTTTCTCTTCTACGATGCTTAACAAAATATATCTCCTTCCCTAGATATATTGCGTCAAAGTTTAAGTACTCTGGCCCCTAAAAATCCTTAATTGCGTAACAAATGGGCGTGACAATGATTTTTTCTGATAGATATTGTTACGATCAACAACTTTGCTTCTATAATGCATTACAAAATCTTTATCGTTTTTAAGTTATCTGTAATAGAGTTTACGAGTCTCTTGGCCCCTAATTTAAGGGGCCAGCCCCTTTTTCTTGAATTCAATCGAAAGGTATCACGAATTCTAACATTTTTTGTTCTTGCACCTATTTAAAATTGTTTATCATTTTTGAGATACAAATGTTTATATATTTAAGGGGCCAGCCCTCTAGATCCCTAATTGGGACAGACATTGGTATTTTGATTGATGGAATCGATTAGAATCAACAATGCAAGCATTTTCTCTTCTACGATACTTAACAAAATATGTCTCCTTCTCTAGATATATTGCGTCAAAGTTTAAGTACTCTGGCCCCTAAAAATCCCTAATTACGTAACAAATGGGCGTGGCAATGATTTTTCCTGATAGATATTGTTACGATCAACAACTTTGCTTCTCTAATGCATTACAAAATCTTTATCGTTTTTAAGTTATTTGTATTAGAGTTTACAAGTGTCTTGGCCCTTAAATAAAGAGGCCAGCCCCTTTTTTTTGGAATTTGTTGGAAAGAACTTTTGATTATCTACAACTTTTGTTATATATGTGTACTCAAAATATTAACGGATAAAAAGATACAGATCAAAATGTATGAAAATTTTGATGCAAAATTCGTACTTAATTTTCGAGCCTAGGCGAGCTCAAAAGAATGGCGCCACTGGCGTAAAAAAACTGCTATGTGCACAACTTCAAACTATGATCTACCTATCCTGAAAAGTTCATAATTATATCTCTGATAGTCTCTGAGTTTATGTCTGCACAAAATGGGTCGTAAAAACTTACAAAATCGGCCGTAAATCGGAACCGGAAGTGATGATTTCAAAATTTCAAAAAACTTCTAGAATTATGACCACTGGCAATCATCTGTGAAAAAATGGTCGAAATCGGCCGAATAGTTTTTGAGATATCGCGTGCACAAAATTTGTGGAAAAAAATAATAATAATAATAATAATAACTAGATACGACCTCGTTACGAGTAACGAGTAGTTCTTCCGTTCAATTTTTAAACGATAGCATTAAAATATCAATAAAATTTCAGAATTCTCCTCAACCACTCCCTTTCAGAAAATGTAAACGATTGTCATTATCCTTTAAAATGCTTAACAAAACAGTTTTGCTTTTTCTCATACAGAACATTAAGGATGTAAGATTTCTGTCCCCTAAAATCCCTAATTACGTCATCAATGGGTTTGGAATTGAGTTTTACAAACTGATATTGTTACGATCAATAACTTTGTTCCTACAATGCATTACAAAATCTGTATCGTTTTTGAGTTATCTATAATAGAGTTTACGACAGTCTTGGCCCCTAAATAAAGGGGCCAGCCCCTTTTTCTTGAGTTCATTCGAAAGGTCTCACAAATTATAACATTTTTTGTTCTTACACTTATCTAGAATTGTTGTTCATTTTATAATTACAAATGATAGAATATTTTAGGGGCCAGCTCTCTAGATCCTTAATGGGGACAGATATTGGTGTTTTGATTAATGGAATCGATTAGAATCATCAATAGAGATATTTTCTCTTCTTCAATGCTTAACAAAATATGTCTCCTTCTCTAGATATATTGCGTCAAAGCTTTAGTGCTTTGGCCCCTAAAAATCCCTAACTACGTCATCAATGAACACGGCAATGATTTTTCTGATAGATATCGTAACGATCAACAACTTTGCTTCTATAATGCATTACAAAATCTGTATCGTTTTTACGTTATCTGTAATAGAGTTTACGAGTGTCTTGGCCCCTAATTTAGGGGGCCAGCCCCTTTTTTCTTGAGTTCATTCAAAAGGTTTCACGAATATTAACATTTTTTGTTCTTACACCTATCTAAAATTGTTTTTCATTTTTGAGATACAAATGACTGAATATTTTAGGGGCCAGCCCTATAGATCCTTAATGGGGACAGGCATTGGTGTTTTGATTAGTGGAATTGATTATTATTATTCGAAAGGTCTCACAAATTATAACATTTTTTGTTCTTACACTTATCTAGAATTGTTGTTCATTTTATAATTACAAATGATAGAATATTTTAGGGGCCAGCCCTCTAGATCCTTAATGGGGACAGATATTGGTGTTTTGATTAATGGAATCGATTAGAATCATCAATAGAGATATTTTCTCTTCTACAATACTTAAAAAAATATGTCTCCTTTTCTAGATATATCGTGACAAAGTTTCAGTACTCTGGCCCCTAAAAAACCCTAATTACGCCATAAATGGGCGTGGCAATATTTTTTTCTGATAGATATTGTTACGATCAACAACTTTGCTTCTATAATGAATTACAAAATCTTTATCATTTTAAAGTTATTTGTAATAGAGTTTACGAGTGTCTTGGCCCTTAATTTAAGGGGTCAGCCCCCTTTTTTTGGTTTCGTTGGAAAGAACTCAAGATTCTCTACCACTTTTGTTATATATGTCTTAACAAAATATCAACTGATAAAAAGATACAGATCAAAACGTATAAAAATTTTGGATAAAAATTCGTACCCAATTTTCGTGCCCAGGCGAGCTCAAAGAAATGGCGCCACTGGCGTAAAACAAAATAATAGTGCACAATTTCATACTATAGACTACCTATCCTGAAAATTTTATAGTCATATCTCTGATAGTTTCTGAGATAAGCTCTGCACAAAATAGGTCGTAAAAAACTACAAAATGGCCGATAAATCGGTACCAGAAGTGACGACAACAAAAATTTCAAAAACATATAAAATTCAGATCATGACTTATCATCTCTGAAAAAAATGACCGAAATTGGCTGAATAGTTTTTGAGAAATCGCGTGCACAAAATTTGGAAAAAAAAATAATAATAATAATAAGAAACAGTACGAAAACTATAAGGTCTTCCGTTGGAAACGGAAGACCTTAATAAGAAACAGTACGAAAACAATAAGGTCTTCCGTTGGAAACGGAAGACCTTAATAAGAATAAGAAAAGTGAAAAAGAAACAATAGAATAATAGAAGGGTCTTCCGCTGAAGACGGAAGACCCTTATAATAATAATAATAGGGAAAAAGAAACCGAACGAAAACAATAAGGTCTTCCGTTGGAAACGGAAGACCTTAACTAGACACGATCTCGTTGCGAGCAACGAGGAGGTCTTCCGTCTGATTTTAGAATTTGAGATATATGTTAGATCTTGATTTTGCTAAACATGATTTAGAATAGAAAAGCGGGGTCTACATTCAAGGGCCAGATACTATTTTGTTTCAGGGATAAGAGCTTTGTTCAACAAGTGTTTAGAAATTCGTCACCGTTCTTGAGATATCTGAGAAAAAAAAGTTTTAGGGGCAGTCCCTTACCTCCTTATTGGAGCCACTGAACCAAATTTTGAAGGTTGCATTTTGTAAAGTACATCATTTTGAGTATCTTTTCTTCTACACTGCATTTCAAAACATTTTCCTTTTTGAGATATAGCTGGTCATAGTTTATGGACCCTTGACCCCTAAAAAATCCTTATTCCATAACACATGAAAAAATCATTACATAACTTGGATACAGAACTGTAAAATAAACATATTTGCTTCTATAGCCTTTCATTAAATTTTCCTCAGTAAAGAGCTACAGATGAAACATTTTAGAGCCCTTTAGTTTCCTAATTTTAGGGGCCAGCCCCTTTTTTGATATCAAATAAAAGGTCAAATGAATCTCAACACATTTTGTTCAACAACTGTTTAGTAATTCGTCACCGTTCTTGAGATATATGGGAAAGAACGTTTAAGGGGCTGATCCCTTAACTCCTTATAGGGGCCATTTAACGAAATTTTGAAAATTGCAGCTTATTAAGTACATCTTTCTGAGTATCTTTTCTTCTTTACTGCATTTCAAAATATTTTTCCTTTCTGAGATATTGGTGATCAAAATTCTATAATTTTGGCCCCTAAAAAACCCTTGTTATGTAACAAATGATAAAATCATTACTTTGCTTGGATACAGAACTGTAAGATAAACATATTTGCTTCTATAACCGTTCACAAAATATCCCTCAGTAAAGGGCTACAGATTAAAGACTTTATAGGCCTTTGGTCCCCAAATTTAAGGGGCCAGCCCCTTTTTCTTGGTATCAAATAAAAGGTCATATAATTCTACACAAATTTTGTTCAACAAGTGTTTAAAATATCGTTACTGTTTTGGAGATATATGAGAAAGAAGGTTTTAGGGGCCGGTCCCTTAACTCCTTTAAGGGGCCGTTTAACGAAATTTTGACGTTGCATTTTGTTGAGAACATCATTTTGAACAACTTTCCTTTTGTACTGCACCACAAAATATTTTTCCTTTCTGAGATATGGGTGATCAAAATTTTTGACTTTTGGCCCCTAAAACCCCTTAATTACGTAACACATGATAACATCATTACATTGCTTGAATACATAACTATAAAATAAACACATTTGCTTCTACATCATTTCACAAAATATCTCTCAGTAAAGGGCAACAGATTAAAGACTTTAGAGGCCTTTGGTCCCCTAATTTAAAGGGCCAGCCCCTTTTTCTTGGTATCAAATAAAAGGTCATATAATTCTACACAAATTTTGTTCAACAAGTGTTTAAAATATCGTTACCGTTTTGGAGATATATGAGAAAGAATGTTTTAGGGGCCGGTCCCTTAACTCCTTTTAGGGGCCGTTTAACGAAATTTTGACGGTTGCATTTTGTTAAGAACATCATTTTGAACAACTTTTCTTCTGTATTGCATTACAAAATATTTTTCCTTTCTGAGATATGGGTGATCAAAATTTTGGACTTTTGGCCCTTCAAAACCCTTATTTACGTAACACATGATAAAATTATTACATTACTTGGATACATTACTGTTAGATAAACATATTTGCTTCTATTACATTTCACATAAAATTTCTCAGTAAAGAACTACAGATAAAAGACTTTAAAGCCCTTTGGTCCCCTAATTTGAGGGGCCAGCCCATTTTTCTTGATATCAAATGAAAGGTCCTGTAAATATTTACCTTTCTTACATTACATGTCTAAACAAAATATTTTTTAGAAAAGAGATAAACAAAGAAAACCAGAAAAAATACGACATTTTTTAAAAAGTCAATTTTCGGGTCCAGGCGAGCTTCGGCGCCTTTCAATCCAGATCAAAATGAAAATAAAATTGCAAATCTACACTCTTTTGTCTACTATCCCTGGAAGTTTGAACTCAATGTCTTTTATAGTTTAGGAGAAGTTAGAGGAACAAGCCACCCCTCTAAAAATCGCTAAAACGTCAATATCTCGAAAACGGAAGTGACGTCATCAATATAATAAAAAACCTATAAGGTTCCGATCACTATCTATTACATCTAAAAGTTTCATGAAAATCGGTCGAGTCGTTTCTGAGAAATCGCGTGCACAAAATTTGTACGAAAAAAAAAGAAAAATAATAATAATAATAATAATAATAGGGAAAAACAAACCGAAAGAAAACAATAAGGTCTTCCGTTGGAAACGGAAGACCTTAACTAGACACGATCTCGTTGCGAGCAACGAAGTGGTCTTCCGTCTGATTTTTAGATGGAAATATGACATCATCGATTTTGATTTTTGACACCAAAACATGATATGGAAAAAGGAGTGAAGTACTAATGCTTTATTGTACCGCTTTTTATTATTTCTCTTACATTGCTCTTTTAAATACTTGCATTTCTTCCAATTAAGATGAAAAAAAATAATCTTGTTTACCTCTGGTCCCTGAAAACCCTTACTGGGTAACACAAGAGGAAATCATTATATTGTTAGGATATATAAACGTATTATACCTAATCTAGCTTTGATAACCATTCACAAAATGGCTCTTATTAAAGGGCTATAGATAAAAGACTTTAGAGCCCTTTGATCCCCTAATTTAAGGGGCCAGCCCCTTTTTCGTAATATCAAATGAAAGGCCATTTGATTCTAAACAAATTTTGTTCAACAAGTGTTTAGAAATTCGTTACCGTTCTAGAGATATATGAGAAAGAAGGTTTTAGGGGCCGATCCCTTATCTCCTTAAAGGGGCTGTTTAACGAAATTTTGAAGGTTGCATATCGTTAAGAACATCATTTTAAACAACTTTTTTCCGGTGCTGACCTACAAAATATTTTTCCTTTCTGAGATATGGGTGATCAAAAGTTTAGACTTTCGGCCCCTAAAAACCCCTAATTACATAACACATGATAAAATCATTACACTACTTGGATACATAACTGTAAGATAAACATATTTGCTTCTATAACCTTTCACATAATATCTCTCAGTAAAGGGCTACAGATTAAAGACTTTACAGCCCTTTGGTCCCCTAATTGGAGGGGCCAGCCCCTTTTTCTTGATTTCAAATGAAAGGCTATTTGATTCTAAACAAATTTTGTTCAACAAGTTTTAGAAATTTGTTACCATTCTAGAGATATATGAGAATGAAGGTTTTAGGGGCCGATCCCTAATCTCCTTATAGGGGCAGTTTAACGAAATTTTAAAGGTTGCATTTTGTTGAGAACATGATTTTGAACAACTTTTCTTTTGTACCGCCTTTCAAAATAGTTTTCCTTTCTAAAATATGGGTGATTGAAATTTTGGACTTTTGGCCCCTAAAAACCCTTAATCACGTGACACATGATAAAATCATTACATTACTTAGATACATAACTGTGAGATAAACACATTTGCTTTTATAACGTTTCACAAAATATCTCTCAGTAAAGGGCTACAGATAAAAGACTTTAGAGCCATTTGGTCCCTTAATTGGAGGGGCCAGTTCCTTTTTCTTGATATCAAATGAAAGGTCCTGTAAATATAAACCTTTTTTAGATTATATGTCTTAACAAAATATTTTTCAGAAAATAGATAAAAAAATAAAAACCAGAAAAAATACGACATTTTATTAAAACTAAATTTTCGGGTCCAGGCGAGCTTCGGCGCCTTTCAATCCAGATCAAAATGAAAATAAAATTGCAAATCTACACTCTTTTGTCTACTATCCCTGAAAGTTTGAACTCAATATCTTTAATAGTTTAGGAGAAGTTAGAGGAACAAGCCACCCCTCTAAAAATCGCTAAAACGTCAATATCTCGAAAACGGAAGTGACGTCATCAATATAATAAAAAACCTATAAGGTTCCGATCACTATCTATTATATCTAAAAGTTTCATGAAAATCGGTCGAGTCGTTTCTGAGAAATCGCGTGCACAAAATTTGTAAGAAAAAAAAGAAAAATAATAATAACTAGAGCAAAGCTCGTTGCAAAGCAACGAGTGGGTCTTCCGTTAATGTCGGAAGTAAAGCTGGAAGTTCCTGCAAAAAACAGAGCTCTTAAACCAATTACAAGAGTAACTAAAATATAAAAGATGAAAAAAATCGAATTGTTCCTGGTATGACTTAACAAGATACGAATGATATTAAGTACGACTTAACTTTCCGATTTCAAGAACGACTTAACCAAAAAAATCCGAATGTGTTCAAGTACGACTTAACATTTATTTTTGGTACGAGTTAATTTTACTTTGAACATTACGCTATTTTTTAAACCAAGGACGCGGAATCAAAATTTCTGGAAAAATCAATTTTTAAACCCCGATATCTCTGTAATGCATCGTCCGATTTTAAAACAGGTTTCGGTTTTAAATTAAGCTTAATAAAAGTTTCTTTGCTGCTTTATGATTAATAGCAAATTATTGGTCAGGAAGGAGTTATTATGAAAAGACTTAGTAGCCCTTCTGGCCCCTAATTTGAGGGGTCGGCCCCTTTTTCTTGATATCAAATAAAAGGTCTCGCTTATATAAACATATTTTGTTTTACAAGTGTTCGTGAATTGTAAACCGTTCTCGAGATATCTGTACAAATGCGTTTTAGGGGCCGACCCTTTAACCCCTTACCGGGGCCACTAACAACAAAATTTTTGGTATCATATTGTTAAGAACATAATTTTGAAGAACTTTTGTTCTGCATTGCTTTTAAAAATATTTCTTCTTTTTCAGATATTTATGATCAGAGTTTTGAGTTCTGGCCCCTTGAAACCCCTAATTACGTAATATATGACTTAGGTATGGTAATGTATAGATGAACAGCTGTACAATGAACATTTTTGCTTTTATAATTAATAACAAAATATTTTTCAGTAAAGAGTTATTGTAAGGAAACTTTAGAGCCCTCTTGGCCCCTAATTTGAGGGGCTAGCCCCTTTTTCTTGACATTAAATGAAAGGTCTTGTAAATATAAACATATTTTGTTTAACAAGTGTTCACAAAATGTTTACCGTTCTTGAGATATCTGTACAAATGTGTTTTAGGGCCGACCCTTTAACCCCTTACCGGGGCCACTAACAACAAAATTTTTGGTTTAATATTGTTCAGAACATTATTTTGAACAACTTTTGTTCTACATTGCTTTTTAAAATATTTCTCCTTTTACAGATATTAATTATCATAGTTTTGAGTTCTGGCCCCTTGAAACCCCTAATTACGTAATATATGACTTAGGTATGGTACTTTATAGTTGAACAGCTGTACAATGAACATTTTTGCTTCTATAATTAATAACAAAATATTGTTCAGTAAAGAGTTATTGTAAAAAAAACATTTGAGCCCTTTTGACCCCTAATTTGAGAGGCCGGCCCCTTTTTCTTGATATCAAATTCAAGGTCTTGCAAATTTAAACATATTTTGTTCAACAAGTGTTCATGAAATGTTAACCGTTCTTGAGATATCTGTACGAATGTGTTTTAGGGGCCGACCCTTAAACTCCTAAATGGAGTCATAAACAAAAACATTTATGGTAGCATATTGACAAGAACACCGTTTTAAGCAACTTTTGTTCTACATTGCCTTTAAATATATTTCTCCTTTTTCAGATATTAATGATCAAAGTTTTGAACTTCTGGCCCCTTGAAACCCCTTATTACGTAACATAGGACTTAAGTATGATACTGTATAGATAAACAGCTGTACAATGAACATTTTTGCTTATATAATTAATAACAAATTATTGTTCAGTTAAGAGTTATTGTAAGAAGACTTTAGAGCCCCTTTGGTCCCTAATTTGAGGGGTCAGCCCCTTTTTCTTGATATCAAAGAAAAGCTCGTGAAAATTGAAACAACTTTTGCATTACATGTTTTAACAGATTATGTGCACATCGAAAGGTATTACAGAAAATGTGCAAAAATTTCGTGGAAAAATTTGATGCTAATTTTCAGGTTCAGGCGAGCTTCAAGGCCTTGAGCAATTTTCATTATTGGAAGCATGGGGGTACATCTACAGACATTCATCTACAACCCCTGAAAATTTCAAGCTTCTATCTTAATAAGTTTCGGAGGAGATGCGTGGACAAAATGACCCTTAAAAATTTACAAAATCGTCTATATCTGAAACCGGAAGTGACGTCATCATGCAAAAATTTTATTATATGTAGAGACGGTGATGTTCTATCACTCCTAAAAATTTCGTGCAAATCGGTTTGGTAGTTTTTGAGAAATAACGCTCCAAAAAAGTCAGAAAAAGAAAAAAAAGAATAATAAGAATAAAGAAAAAGAAACCGTAGAATAACAAGAGGGTCTTCCGTTGGAAACGGAAGACCCTAATTACATGAAATTATTTCTGATATAAAATTGAAAAAAAGAAGAAATTCCTTTGAAAACTTGAATGCTATTTTGTTTTAGTGAATTATTTACAACTTAACTTTTATTTCATTTACTTTCTTATAAAGCAAATTCATTATTGCGTTATATTTTGATGCTTTATGATTATGGTGATATATAAATCTTAAATTATACGAAAACAATTTCAATAACCTTTCAATTGTATCTATAAATACCAGTTGGTAAACAAACATGTAACCTAACAACAATAAGAATGGGTATAAGTGGAAATAAATTTTAAACCATATATTAATATTAATTATGCATAACATATACCTTTCGAAAGAGATGGATTCCACACCTCCTCGAAATTCCTCCTCTTTTTCTGGGGCGTTTTCTATTTTCTACAATAGTACAAATTTAAATATATGAGTCAGGGGGTACTATATTACGCTAAATTTAATTTTTTATATTTGAGTGATAAGATTATGAAGAAAATCGAGATCGGCAATTAAGATAAAGATTATTTATCAACAAGATAAACATATTTTAAAATTTAAGGTACGAATTAATTTACGAGTTAACCAAAAACTTAACACTACATTCTTAACCGAAAACGCGGAATTAAAATTTCCGGAAAATCAATTTTTAAAGTCTAATATCGCTGTAGTGCATTGTCCGATTTAAAAACGGGTTTCAGTTTCGTAATCAGCATGAAAATTACCGTAAGATACGTTTGTTTAATTTTTAAAATTAAAAAACATGAAAATTAAAAAAAATGATTTTGCTTCCGGTTTCGACCGGAAGTGTCCGAATTTAGTTTCCAATCTTTTGTCATAAGTAAAATGATAGTTCTACCTTTTCTATTAATTTCATAGCTTTATCCCAAGTCAAAAATGAGAATAGCTCCGGACAAAATCACTTTTTAAAACGTGAAAAACGTCAATATCTGACGAATTTGATGATGTCATCAAATAATTTTTTCAATTCATAGAGATCTTTTAGATACACATAAAACCTGTAAATTTCAAAGCAATCGATGCAAGAGTTTTTGAAATATTTGAGTTGGAAAAAAATAAAAAAGAATAATAAGAATATGAATAAAAAGAAACCGCAGAAAAGCACTTATGAAAATAATAATTATGATAATAGTAATTATAAAAATAAAAAAAAATAATAAGAGCCTTCCGTTAAAAACGGAAGATTCTCAAAACGATAAAGAAAAAGAAGCAATGCTATAACACTAAGGTTTTTTTTAATGAAATATATTTACTATATTCTTTGACGTATTTTAGATTTATCAAAAGAAATATTAGTTATGACTACTTTTAAGTATTCAAAACCTCCATAAAGTATTCATATATATATATATATATATATATACATATATATATATATATATATATATATATATATATATATATATATATATATATATATAATGTTAGAAGAACAATTACTTCAAATATAGTAGAAGGGGTGGAGTTGAAGGCCAGTTGACCTTGGAATTCATTTTCTGCCTTAAAGGTCATATGAAACGATTTTTAACACTATGATTTTCTTTCATGAATATAAAGCTTGGTATAAACAAATGTTAAAATACATGATGTAAGATTTTTTGGCCTTTGCATTACTGAGAAATAACTGAGAAAACTGAGCACCTGAAACAATTCTTGCCCGCTTATCGTTCTTGATTTTGTGGATTTATGACGTCACAAAGACCCACCGATGTAAGCAATGCATTAAAACTAGTGTAATTTTACAGTAGTTTATTGATTAAATTTTAGTAATTTTTGCATATATGAACGTGTCTTTCTTTTTAAATGAGATCATTTGATTTCGTAGTAGCCTACAGATGACTTAGTTTTAATTGGTCGTTAATGAATAAATCTAATATCAGCTTCTCACAAAAGTAAAATCATGATGAAGATCCCGTACTGGAGTGGAAATTTAACGAAAGAAATGCTCCAACATTTACAGCTGATATAATAAATTATCCTTATCCTTTTGAAATAGAAACATCCTTTTCTTCTTCGGTACGTATAATGATTGAGCTACATTTAAAGGGAATTAAAGCATTTAAATTGATTTGATTTATTTTGTCACATGAAAAAGTATATAAGGCAGGCCAATGAAAATGTTTGAGGCATTGTGTACATAGTTTGTATTTAAGAGCTGCTATAAAATGCCCCAAAATTATTCTTAAATTTTATTTCGAAATAATATAAATTTCTGACTTATTGATATATACATGTAGCAATATCTTTAGAAAATACTTTGTGTACACGTGTATTAACGTTTTATTAAATTAGATCGCGGAAATATGGCATTTCAGGATTTAGAAATGTATCGGTAAAATAAATCGGCTGTTTGATAAAAATAGTTAAGAACGAATGTGAAGATAATCAACAGATTTTATTAAGAACAAGCATCAATAATGGTAAAAAAAAACGAAAGAAAACATTGCGGAAGAAAGTGAGATAAAAGGGATCTGTGAGTAAACACCGCACATACACGTTTTAAAATCAAAACACCGCACATTCAAGTACACGTTTCAAAAACAAAACATTTGAAGAAATTTCCCTTAGACTTAAAATAATTAAATGGTAACATATTTGTGAATTTGAAAGTGAAACAAACAATATAATCGTGAAGCGAATGAGGCACAATGAGGCCTACAAGTTGTTTAGAAAAAAAATCTTAATGAATTTGCATGGACGTGCAAATGGGATAAAACGATCAGACTTATTTTTGAATTTGTCAATTTCATTAAAAAGATCAAAATAAAACAAATAAATATGCTTATATTAAAATTATATTATACTTGCATGTGGATCTATGAAGAAAATCATTTATTCTCCCTGCAGTCTAGAAACTGAATATCATTATGTACACGCTATTACATGTAAATAAAAACGCACACGATTTCATTTCTTGAGAGAAAAAAAAATACTGACGTGGTTGACTATTGTATAATTATACAAGTTTTTATATAAAATAGTATTTTTTTTTCTTTTAAAATGCTGCAAAATGACATGGATATTTGTATTCACAGCATAGCTTTATAAGGCGATTGGGTCTTACTGACGTCATAAGCAAGGGAGGTAAGCCGCGTAAGTCAATGTTCCTTATCCCGATTAAGTAGTTTTGATAGACTGTGGCGCTCACATTTTGCATAAAATATCCAAAAAACAATGTTAGTCTTATTAAATAGGCACTTATGAACTCATTCCCGTATATTACTCAATATGGTCAGGATATCGTTTCATATGACCTTTAATGGCAATGATGTTATAAGTTGATTCTGCTTCGATACATGAGTCTTCTGCGATCGTTCCCCAGAATGTTAGGTTCGCGGTCCGGTTTTCTGAGGAAATCTGAATCTCCCTGCGAGATTTAGTTATCTTGGCAACGTCTCCGATCTGCAAGGTTATTTCATGAATTAAAATTAGAAGTACAAGCAATACTTGAAACAGTTAGCAATAATTTAGCTACTGATGTTTATGTAATCTGATTAAAGAACTAAACTTTTATTTAAAAAAAAATATAAAAAGTATGTATTGTATTATGTACCTTTGTAAGCATTAAAAACTACTTTCATTTTTAACAAACAAAAACTCTTAAAGCTAAAATTTAAAGGCCGCTGCAAAATTGTGTATATATATATATATATATATATATATATATATATATATATATATATATATATATATATATATATATATACTCGAGAATCAGGGTCAATGTCGACGCTCGATATACATAGCATCAATGTCGACACTTAGGAAAATTGAGTTTATAAGCGATTTCTAGTTGTAATTTGACAAGGATGGACTTTGATAAAATTGTTTTGCCGTAATTAATACATATCTCATCGTTTTATAAAATAAAATCTAAGAAAACAAGAGATCTCAGAATCGTGTCGACTTTCGCAATATATACGCGTCGACATTATGTTTTTCTGCAGAATGTCAACACGAAAAAATGTATATGTGTTTGAAAGGGGAATTACTGTTCACGTCTTATTTCGTGTTTTGAAAAGAAAAATAGTTTTAACATACATGGAGATTTTATTTATCGAAACGCTACACATATTCAGTGTTTTCTTTTTATGTCGTCAACTGCATTTAGTTTTTGAGCGGAATTTGCAAATCTTTCAATAAATCGATGTATTATCTCAGTTTTTCTAAAAATAGACAAAGAGTTGTCCCACATGACAGTGATGTGGAAAGTCCCGTCTACTTTCGTTTTTCAACTTACTCGCGTATATTTACATTATGAATTCTTTATTTCTCGCGGCATTTCTTGTTTCTAGATTGTAATTTTCGTTTGAAAGATAAAAAGAAATAGTTTTATAATTGTATCCACCGGTGTGTACTAATTCTTGAACTCTTTTTTAGGGAAAATACATACATACTGCGAAAGTCGACTCGATTCTTACATCTCATGTTTTCGTAAAGTTTATTAAATAAAACATTTAGATATGTTTTGGATAAGGCATATAAACATCATCTAAGTCATTTCTTATTAAATTACAACGGGAAAACGCTTATAAATTCAATTCCCCTACGTGTCGACATTAATGCTATGTATATCGAGTGTCGACATTTTATATATATACTCTCCCCCCTAAAACCAATTTTCCCGGAAATGTTACCCTTTTTGGAGAAAATAAGATTTTTAAAAAAATAGCGTTCATTTATATCTATATATACACCTGTTCCTCGCTCCGGAAAGAATAAGTACAAGCCAAATATTTTATAATAATATATTGTCACATTAAATGCATGTATATACTATTTCAAAACTTATATTATTAGGGTGTTTTCTCTTGTTATTCACACCATATGAAAAAGTACAAGCCTAATGTTCTTATCCATTAAATCACACACAATGTTTAAAATAAATTCTTTAATTTACCACACCTAAAATATTCCAAGCCCCATTTTAATAAAACCCTTTTCCCGAGAATTCTTCTCTTTGTTGAGAATATAAGGTTGTTGGAATAAACAGCGTGCGTCCCCAACCCCCTTCCGGTAAGAGTACTTCTCTGGTCGCGTCTTATTCTTTTTGTGAGCGTCTTCATATATATTTACATGTTTTGTTATGTCTTAATTATAAGTTAATATACATATGGATGCAGATATATCATGACATGACATTCAACACATCTTATATACCTTCGACGCCTTGTGCAAAAAATTGCGATTACGAATTAAGTTGCAAAAATTTAAGACTGTTCACTTTCGGGAAAAGATATCAAAATTAAGTAACTTTAACTTTCATCTAGGGGAAATAATCTGAACTACAAGGCATCATACAAATGTTTAGGGATGATTTTTCAACGAAAATACGTGATTTTAAAGTGATTTGAAAGTGAGTGCCCTGGGATCCGTCTTCTAAAAAATCAACGCAAATAAATTGGTTCGATTCCGAACCTTCGAAAAATTATTTAATAATTTTGTTATATCCGTCCTTTATCAGCATTGGGGTAGGGGATACAAGAAGCATCATTGTATTGAAATTGTACAAAATCGAGCCCTCCGATATTTTCTTGGTGTTCATCGGATTACTCCGTTGCTAGGTAAAGCGGGTGGTAAAGTTCTAAAATCCACCACGAAATGAACATTTTGCGTCTGTTGAATCGACTAGTATATATGGGAAATGAACGCATTACCAAGTTGGCACGGTGCGCAAAACAATTCTTCTCACTGGAGCTCTCAAGTTAAAAATATCCTGGAATCTCTAAACATGGGAAGTACTTATACCAATTTTATACCTTGTAATTTGAACTATGCAGAGGAAAATTAACGTAATAACTTCGAAACCGAATGTTTCAAAAATATTCAAGATGTGCCAAAACTTCGAACATATATCCTATTTAAATCAAGCTATTCCGTTGAAGAATATACGTTACGCTAGATCTTGCTAAACTTATCAGATCCTTGGCAATGTTTAGCTGTGGTGTACTTCCTCTTAGGATTGAAACAGGTCGCAATACAGAGGAGAACCGGTACAAGAAAGAATATGTAACTTGTGTGACTTAAATGAAATTGAAAATGAAAAGTTTGCTTAGTGATATTGTCCATTCAAAATATTACCAATTATAGTACTCTGTTCACTAATCTAATATGTAAATATCTCCGCCGAATTGCTCATTTTATCTATTAATTATACAACAGAAACATTTGACAAAGCCAACTAACTCCTAAAACATGCAAATTTTATTCACTCTGTAACAGTTTTAAAGCGACTTATAGGTCCATTGGCCGGGTGTATTGACATTATATCAGTAAAATGAATTTTGTAATTAATTATATACATGTACACATATCACTATGATAAACTATTGACTTAATTGCTATATATTCTGCTTTGTAACGACTCACAGGATGATTTGTTTATTGGGTTGTATATGTTTTATACCCATTCCCCCTGTTCTCTCCAATTTATAAGTCTCAAATCAGTGTATGACTCCTTTTTCTTAACATAAATGATTTTCAAATTACATGTTGAATATATAACACTTTTGATTTGCAATTTTGACAAAATTAATGTAACGTTATAAATTCTATGTAACATTGGCATTTTTTTTTATTATAATCTAAAACTATTACGTTATATATCAATATTTTATACTATTCGACTTTTCCCATCAGTTATTTTGATTTATCATTAATTAAATGGGGCCTATGTCCGAAAAGTCTTTATGAAAGTTTGACAACTAGAGATTCTACCCTCACCATATATTGATCCGGAGTACTTTTTCAACGTTGAAAATTGAGACTAAAAGTCGTGATATTTATACCCGGGGTCATTTTTCAAAAGCTTGAAAATAGTTTTCTGAACTCTGATGACCTTAACACATTTAAGTTTGAGCTTGTTCAAAATTAGAGACATTTGAACGTGTACGTCTACGGGTACGTGTAGAACTACAAGTATGTTTACACGTACAAAAATTAAGCGTATGTTTAATAAACTGTACTTGTAAATGAACGTGAAAAATAATTAGATTTAACATTTTCAACATGTTCAATTTACTCTCACTGTTCATGAAATAATTCAATGAATTTGATGAAACCAAAAGCACAGTCGTCCTTAACCTGTCGTCTGCTGTACATAAAACAACTTTTGATATACACAAGGTATGTATTTCTTTTGAAAAATGCTACAAGTTTACACCTCCGTGTACTTTTAATTTTACACGTTTTGTACAACTTGTAGAATTACGCGGCATGCAGAAATTATGACGAATTACACATTAAATTAGGGAATTCCCCTATTTACACGTACTCGTACACGTACACGTTCAAATGCTTAACCTCTCTATTAACTCAAATAACTGAGTTTTGAACTGTTTTTTTACTGGAACTTCAAATTGTTCAACACGGTTTAATGTACACTTATATCCTTTATGTCCCTATACATATACGGACGTGGCTGTGTTGTTTTAAACCCCTGTCACACCTGGCTGGCTGACAACGTACTAGAAACGCCGTGGGAGCGCGGTACAAACGCTAATAAACACAGAGGAAACACCAAGAGAGCGCGATGATCGCAGCAACAGCTCTCGGGGGTCGCTGTGTGAACGCAGCAAAACAAAAAAACAACTCGTTCAAACGCTGTGAGTGCGTAATGATAGTGCAATAAAGACGCAGTGAGATCCCAAAGGACTCCAAGAGGTCTCCGTGCAAGTGAGGAAGGTATATTGCTACATAAGTAAGGAAAAATGACTATAGAAAAAATTAAATTCACCGCGTTCATCATATAATTTTTTGTTAGGTTATCATCAAGGGTTTCTGTTAAACTAAATAGGGTACATGTACATTCAGCTTAACTTAACAATGATAGTGGTAGACTATTGGTTAGTAACTCTGAAAATTTTCAGAACAGACATTTATTGTTTCCGAGCCCGATGTTTATCACTCTATTTAAGTTAAATGGATGTATTACAAGTATAAGAGAACCTATTTTTTCACCTTTTTTTTCCTAACTGTAGTTTATACAATGGTGGTTGTGCACCACTAGTAGGTGCCATGAGAATTTTAGCCCACAGAAATAGTGCCTCAGATGTTTTCGAGCCAAATGTTCTTTTACATTTTTTAACATATATAAAAACACTGTTAAAGGTCGGGACCGCTTGATAAATTCACAACAGTAATATCCACACGAAATATTTATGCACGTTGGTTTATTTCAATTTTAATTCCCTTTGTGTACTGTAGGGTCTGATTCTGCTTAACTAGTGAGGGTACATGTACTTTCAGCTGAACTTAACAGTGGTAGTGCTAGTCTATTGGTAATTAACACTGAAAAGTTCAGTCCAAAAAACCAGACATTCAATGTTTCAGAGCCCGATGTTTATAGTTATATTTATGTTTATGAGATGTATTACATGTATAGAAAGACCTAAATGTTTTAAAGAAGATGTTGTATAAACACAATATATCGACAGTGTAAGACCAATTGCGGATGACTCTAACAATTTCAGCTCCAGCGTAAGGTGTTTCGATGTTTCAGAGCCCAATGTTTTAATTGTCTTTTTCCCTACACAAAGTTTTTACCATGGTAGCTGTCCACAACTAGTAGGTGCCACGAGATCATCAGCCCACGGAGTAAGAGCCTCCGATGTTTTTGAGTCAAGTCTTCTTTCATCTTTTAAGAAGTTGTATCAACACAATATGTTGACAATGTTAGAGCAGTTGCGGGAGAACCTAACAAAATCATTTCCTGGGTATTGTGTTTCGATGTTTCGGAGCCCGATGTTTTTATTGGGGTTTTTTTCATTTACTATTATTTTTACAATAGTAACTCTCCACCACTAGTAAATGAACACTTCAGCTAACGGGGTAAAAGCATCTGTTGTTTTCGAGTATAATTTCCTCTTACCTTTTTTTAACATAAATATAAATAAGACTGTACAAGGTCGACACCGTTTGATAAACACAGCACTAATGTTGACAAGAAAGATATATACGTTGGTGTTTTTCATTTTAATTTCCTTGGTGTACAGTAGGGTCTAATTCCGTTAAACTAGAAATGGTGTATGTACTTTCAGCTTAACTAAACAGTGATTGTGCTACACTATAGGAAAGTAACACTGAAAAATTCGGTCCCTAAAGAACAGACATTCAATGTTTCCGAACCCAATGTTTATAATTCGATTTAGGTTAAATAGATGTATTACTGGAGGGCCTATATCTTTTAAAAAAGAAGTTGTATCAACACTATATATTGACAGTGTCAGACCACTTGGGGGTGAACCTAACGATTTTATCTCCTGGGTATGGTGTTTTGATGTTTCGGAGCCCGATGTTTTTATTGTTTTTTTCCCTTGCTATAGTTTTTTACAATGGTAGCAGTCCACCACTAGTAAACGAAAACTTCAGCCCACGGGGTAAAAGCCTCTGTTGTTTTGGAGTACAATGTCCTCTTAACTTTTTTAACATATATAAAAACAACATTGTACAACGTCGACACCACTTGATAAACACAGCACTAATGTTGACACGAAAAATATATACGTCGGTGTATTTCACTATTAATTCCCTTGGTGTACAGTAGGGTCTTATTCTGTTTAACTAAATGTGGTACATGTACTGTTAGGTTAACCTTACAGTGATAGTGTTAGACAATTGCTTACTAAAACTAAAAGTTTCAGTTTCAGAACTCACAGAACGGCCATTCAATGTGTCCGAGCCCGATATTCATAATTGTATTTATGTTAAAGAGATGTGTTACAGGAGGGCCAATATTTTTGAAAAAAGAAATTGCATCAACATGATATGTCTACAGTGTCAGACTACTTGGGGCCGAACTGAATAATATCAGTTCCGGGGTAGGGTGTTTCGATGTGTAGTAGCCCAATGTTTTTATTGTTTTCCCCCAATTATAATTTTTACAATAGTAGCTGTCCACCACTAATAAGTGGCATGAAAATTTCAGTCCACGAGGTAAAATCCACCGTTGTTTCCGAGTACAATGTTCTTTAACCTTATTTTAACATATATAAAACAATAAGGCACAAGGTCGACACCGCTTGATAAACACAGCACTAATGTCGACACAAAAGATATATACGTCGGTTTATTTCATTTTTAATTCCCTTGGTGTACAGTAGGGTCTGACACTGTTAAACTGTAAAAAGTACATGTATTTTCAACTAAACGTACCAGTGAGAGTGCTAGTCTTTTGGTTATAACACTAAACATTTAAGTCCAAAGAGAACATTTTACGGATAATGGTTCGATGTTTCCAAGCCTGATGTTTATAATTCGATTTAGCTTAGGTTGTCCATCCAAAACTATCATATTTCATATCTAATAGATTGCAAGTTTGATCACTAAAATCTTAGTGTGATTTTAACGAGTTTATTAAATAATAAAGTCTCATCTTTGAAATCTTTCAAAAAATTTAATTTTGATAAATTTATCATATGTTGAAGTTAACATTGAAGTCTATGGGAAAAATGCATTTTTAAATATATTTCTTTAGTACAAGTAATTTTCTCACATTTCTCTTGGTAAAAAGTTGCAAAAGCTTTCTCCGTTTTCGAATATGCTAAAATAATTCATAGTTTACCATATTTTTTTCAGAAAATGATTTTTTTAAAATTTTCCTAAAGGGCAGACAACTCTTAAAAAGTTTTAAGTGCAAAACGTTTATTTAATTAACTACATACATACACCCAAGTTTGGTTTATGTCAGTCTCATAATAGCTTCAAAATATGTATCTGATGTAGTATAGATCAATCAAAATTGTTAAATTCACCTTAGTTATAGATGGACTACCTTAAATAGATGTATTAAAGGAGGGCCAATATCTTTTTAAAAAAGATTGAATCAACACAATATATTGACAGGGTCAAACCACTTGCGGGTGAACCTAATAATTTCAGCACTGGAGTAGAGTGAATCGATGCTCCGGATCTCTATGGGTTTATTGTGTGGGTTTTTTCCCTAACAATAATTTTTACAATAGAAGGAGGCATGAAAACTTCAGCCAACGGGGTAAGAGCCTCCGTTGTTTCCAAGTACAATGTTCTCTAACTTTTTTTTAACTTATATAAAAACAACACGGCAATATGTCGACCGACACCACTTGATAAACACAGCACTAATGTCGACACTAAAGATAGTTTTTTTTTCATTTTTAATTCCCTTGGTGTACAGTAGGGTCTGATTCTGTTAAGCTTTATAAAGTATTTGTACTTTCAGCTGAACTTAACAGTGATAGTGCTAGACTTCTGGTTACAAACACTGAAAAATTCAGTCCCAAGAGAACGGACATTCATTCTTTTCGAAGCCATGTCTTCATAATTGTATTTATTATATATAGATGTATTACAGGAGGGCCTATGTCTTTTTAAAAAGAAGTTGTATCAACACAATATGTTGACAGTGTCATAATACTTGCGGATGAAACTAACAATATCATATTCAGGGGAGGGTGTTTCGATGTTCCGGAACCTAATTTTGTTATTGTTTTTTCCCAAACCATAATTTTTACAATGGTAGCTGTCCAACAATAGTATGTTCCATGAAAACTTCAGCCCACAGAGTAAGAGCCTCCATTGTTTCCGGGTTTTATGTTCTTTAACCTTTTTTAAACATATATGAAATTAACAATGTTAAAAGTCGACAACACTTGATAAACACATCACTAATGTCGGCACAAAAGATTTAGATGTCGGTGTATTTTATTTTTAATTCCCTTGGTGTAAAGTATGGTTTGATTCTGTTAAACTACATAGGGTATATGTACTTACAGCTTAACTTAACAGTGATAGTGCTAGACTTCTGGTTACAAACTCTAAAAAAAATCAGTACCAAGAGAACGGACATTCATTCTTTTCGAAGCCCGATCTTCATAATTGTATTTATGTTAAACAGATGTATTACAGGAAAGCTTACATTTTTTTAAAAAAGAAGTTGTATCAACACAATATGTTTACAGTGTCATACCAGTTCCGGATGAACCTAACAATATCTTTTTTGAGGTATGGTGTTTTGATGTTTCAAAAACCCGATGGTTTTATAGTTTTTTTTCCTAACTATAATTTTTACAATGGTAGCTGTCCACCACTGGTAGTTGCCATAAAAACCCAAGCAGACGAGATAAGAGCCTCCAATGTTTTAGAGTCAAATGTTCTTTTACCTTATTTTAACATATATAAACACAACATTGTAAAATGTTGATGCCACTTGATAAACACAGCACTAATGTCGACACGAAATATATATACACATCGGTTTATTTCGTTTTTAATTGCCTTGGTGTACTGTAGAGTCTGATTATGTTAAACTAGATAGGATACATGTACTTTCAGGTACCTTAACAGTGATATGCAGCACTGTTAAGGCTTAGTACGAAAATATCAGCGGATTTAAATGTTCATAAACCGATGCATCTATCGATACAAAATATTTATGTAAAGTTATTCTTTCATAATATAAATATTATATAAAAAAATCAGTATAGTAAATGCAACTGTGTATTACACTTAGAGAACTTTAGTCCATATTGAAAGAGTATCCGATGTTTTCGAGTCAGATGTTCATTTTGTAAAATGTCGACATCGCTTGATAAACACAGCCTTAATGTCGATACAAAAGATATGTACGTCGGTGAATTTCAATCTTAATTCCCTTGGAGTACAGTAGGATCTGATTCTGTTAAACTAAATATGATACATGTACTTTTAAGTTTACCTACCAGTGATAGTTTTAGACAATTGGTTACTAACACTGAAAATTTCAGTCCCCACAGAAGGGAAATTTAATGTTTTGGATCCCGATGTTCATATTTGTATTTATTTTATGTAGATGAATTACAGGAGGGCCAATATCTCTTTAAAAAGAAGTTGTATCAACACAATATGTTGACACTGTCTTAATACTTGCGGGTGAAACAAACAATATCATCTTCAGGGGAGGGTGTTTCGATGTTTCGGAACCTAATTTTTTTATTGTTTTTTCCCAAACCATAATTTTTACAATGGAAGCCGTCCAACACTAGTAGGTTCCATGAAAACTTCAGCTCACAGAGTAAGAGCCTCCATTATTTCCGGAAACTATGTTTTTTAATGTTTTTTTAAACATATATAAAATTAACAATGCTAAAAGTCGACACCACTTGATAAACACATCACTAATGTCTACAGGAAAGATATATATGTCGGTGTATTTTATTTTTAATTCCCTTGGTGTACAGTATGGTTTGATTCTGTTAAACTACATAGGGTACTTGTACTTATGGCTTCACTTAAGAGTGATAGTCCTAGACTTCTGGTTACAAACTCTAAAAAATTCAGTACCAAGAGAACGGACATTCATTCTTTTCGAAGCCCGATCTTCATAATTGTATTTATGTTAAACAGATGTATTACAGTAAAGCTTATATTTTTTTAAGAAAAAGTTGTATCAACACAATATGTTTACAGTGTCATACCATGCACTTCCGGATGAACCTAACAATATCTTTTCCGAGGTATGGTGTTTTGATGTTTCAAAACACGATGGTTCTCTTGTTTTTTCCTAACTATAATTTTTACAATGGTAGCTGTCCACCACTGGTAGTTGCCATAAAAACCCAAGCACACGAGATAAGAGCCTCCGATCTTTTCGGGTCAAATGTTCTTTTACCTTGTTTTAACATATATAAACACAACATTCTAAAATGTTGATGCCACTTGATAAACACAGTACTAATGTCGACACGAAATATATATACACATCGGTTTATTTCATTTTTAATTGCCTTGGTGTACAGTAGAGTTTGATTCTGTTAAACTAGATAGGCTACATGTACTTTCAGTTACCTTAACAGTGATACGCAGCACTGTTAAGGCTTACTTTGAAAATATCAGTGGATTTAAATGCTCATAAACCGATACATCTATCAATACAAAATATTTATGTAAAGTTATTCTCTCATGATATAAATGTGATATAAAATGAAACAGTATAGTAAATGCAACTGTGTATTACATTTAGAGAACTTCAGTCCATAGTGAAAGAGTCTCCGATGTTTTCGGGTCAGATGTTCATTTTGTAAAATGTCGACATCGCTTGATAAACACAGCCTTTATGTCGATACAAAAGATATGTACGTCGGTGAATTTCAATTTTAATTCCCTTGGAGTACAGTAGGATCTGATTCTGTTAAACTAAATATGATACATGTACTTTTAAGTTTACCTACCAGTGATAGTTTTAGACAGTTGGTTACTAACACTGAAAATTTCAGTCCCCACAGAAGGGAAATTTAATGTTTCGGAGCCCGATGTTCATAATTGTATTTATTTTATATAGATGTATTACAGGAGGGCCATTATCTTTTTAAAAAGAAGTTTTATTAACACAATATGTTGACACTGTCTTAATACTTGCGGGTGAAACAAACAATATCATATTCAGGGGAGGGTGTTTCGATGTTTCGGAACCTAATTTTGTTATTGTTTTTTCCCAAACCATAATTTTTATAATGGTAGCTTTCCAACACTAGTAGGTTCCATGAAAACTTCAGCCCTCAGAGTAACAGCCTCCTTTGTTTCCGGGTTATACGTTCTTTAACTTTTTTTAAACATATATAAAATTAACAATGTTAAAAGTCGACACCACTTGATAAACACATCACTAATGTCGACACGAAAGATATATATGTCGGTGTATTTTATTTTTTTAATTCCCTTGGTGTAAAGTATGGTTTGATTCTGTTAAACTACATAGGCTACATGTACTTACAGCTTCACGTAACAGTGATAGTGCTAGACTTCTGTTTACAAACACTAAAAAAATTCAGTACCAAGAGAACGGACATTCATTCTTTTCGAAGCCCGATCTTCATAATTGTATTTATGTTAAACAGATGTATTACAGGAAAGCTTACATTTTTTTAAAAAAGAAGTTGTATCAACACAATATGTTGACAGTGTCATACCATGCACTTCCGGATGAACATAACAATATCTTTTCTGAGGTATGGTGTTTTGATGTTTCAAAAACCGATGGTTTTATTGTTTTTTTCCTAACTTTAATTTTTACAATGGTAGCTGTCCACCACTGGTAGTTGCCATAAAAACCCAAGCACACGAGATAAGAGCCTCCAATGTTTTAGAGTCAAATGTTCTTTTACCTTATTTTAACATATATAAACACAACATTGTAAAATGTTGATGCCACTTGATAAACACAGTACTAATGTCGACACGAAATATATATACACATCGGTTTATTTCATTTTTAATTGCCTTGGTGTACTGTAGAGTCTGATTATGTTAAACTAGATAGGATACATGTACTTCCAGTCACCTTAACAGTCATACGCAGCACTGTTAAAGCTTACTACGAAAATATCAGCGGATTTAAACGTTTATACGCCGATGCATCTATCAATCCAAAATATTTATGTAAAGTTATTCTTTCATGACATAAACATGATATAAAATAAAACAGTATAGTAAATGCAACTGTGTATTACACTTAGAGAACTTCAGCACACAGTGAAAGAGTCTCCGATGTTTTCGAGTCAGATGTTCATTTGGTAAAATGTCAACACCGCTTGATAAACACAGCACAAATGTCGATACAAAGGATATGTACGTCGGTGAATTTCAATTTTAATTCCCCTGGAGTACAGTAGGATCTGAATCTGTTAAACTAAATATGATACATGTACTTTTAAGTTTACCTACCAGTGATAGTTTTAGACAATTGGTTACTAACACTGAAAATTTCAGTCCCCACAGGAGGGAAATTTAATGTTTCGGAGCCCGATGTTCATAATCGTATTTATTTTATATAGATGCATTACAGGACGGCAGGTGAAACTAACAATATCATCTTCAGGGGAGGGTGTTTCGATGTTTCGGAACCTAATTTTTTTTATTGTTTTTTCCCAAACCATAATTTTTATAATGGAAGCTGTCCAACACTAGTAGGTTCCATGAAAACTTCAGCCCACAGAGTAAGAGCCTCCATTGTTTCCGGATACTATGTTTTTAACGTTTTTTTAAACATATATAAAATTAGTACGAAAATATCAGCGGATTTAAATATTCATAAACCGATGCATCTATCAATACGAAATATTTATGTAAAGTTATTCTTTCATAATATAAATATTATATAAAAAAAACAGTATAGTAAATGCAACTGTGTATTACACTTAGAGAACTTTAGTCCATATTGAAAGAGTATCCGATGTTTTCGAGTCAGATGTTCATTTTGTAAAATGTCGACATCGCTTGATAAACACAGCCTTAATGTCGATACAAAAGATATGTACGTCGGTGAATTTCAATCTTAATTCCCTTGGAGTACAGTAGGATCTGATTCTGTTAAACTAAATATGATACATGTACTTTTAAGTTTACCTACCAGTGATAGTTTTAGACAATTGGTTACTAACACTGAAAATTTCAGTCCCCACAGAAGGGAAATTTAATGTTTTGGATCCCGATGTTCATATTTGTATTTATTTTATGTAGATGAATTACAGGAGGGCCAATATCTCTTTAAAAAGAAGTTGTATCAACACAATATGTTGACACTGTCTTAATACTTGCGGGTGAAACAAACAATATCATCTTCAGGGGAGGGTGTTTCGATGTTTCGGAACCTAATTTTTTTATTGTTTTTTCCCAAACCATAATTTTTACAATGGAAGCCGTCCAACACTAGTAGGTTCCATGAAAACTTCAGCCCACAGAGTAAGAGCCTCCATTATTTCCGGAAACTATGTTTTTTTAAACATATATAAAATTAACAATGCTAAAAGTCGACACCACTTGATAAACACATCACTAATGTCTACAGGAAAGATATATATGTCGGTGTATTTTATTTTTAATTCCCTTGGTGTACAGTATGGTTTGATTCTGTTAAACTACATAGGGTACTTGTACTTATGGCTTCACTTAAGAGTGATAGTCCTAGACTTCTGGTTACAAACTCTAAAAAAATCAGTACCAAGAGAACGGACATTCATTCTTTTCGAAGCCCGATCTTCATAATTGTATTTATGTTAAACAGATGTATTACAGTAAAGCTTATATTTTTTTAAGAAAAAGTTGTATCAACACAATATGTTTACAGTGTCATACCATGCACTTCCGGATGAACCTAACAATATCTTTTCCGAGGTATGGTGTTTTGATGTTTCAAAACACGATGGTTCTCTTGTTTTTTCCTAACTATAATTTTTACAATGGTAGCTGTCCACCACTGGTAGTTGCCATAAAAACCCAAGCACACGAGATAAGAGCCTCCGATCTTTTCGGGTCAAATGTTCTTTTACCTTGTTTTAACATATATAAACACAACATTCTAAAATGTTGATGCCACTTGATAAACACAGCACTAATGTCGACACGAAATATATATACACATCGGTTTATTTCATTTTTAATTGCCTTGGTGTACAGTAGAGTTTGATTCTGTTAAACTAGATAGGCTACATGTACTTTCAGTTACCTTAACAGTGATACGCAGCACTGTTAAGGCTTACTTTGAAAATATCAGTGGATTTAAATGCTCATAAACCGATACATCTATCAATACAAAATATTTATGTAAAGTTATTCTCTCATGATATAAATGTGATATAAAATAAAACAGTATAGTAAATGCAACTGTGTATTACATTTAGAGAACTTCAGTCCATAGTGAAAGAGTCTCCGATGTTTTCGGGTCAGATGTTCATTTTGTAAAATGTCGACATCGCTTGATAAACACAGCCTTTATGTCGATACAAAAGATATGTACGTCGGTGAATTTCAATTTTAATTCCCTTGGAGTACAGTAGGATCTGATTCTGTTAAACTAAATATGATACATGTACTTTTAAGTTTACCTACCAGTGATAGTTTTAGACAGTTGGTTACTAACACTGAAAATTTCAGTCCCCACAGAAGGGAAATTTAATGTTTCGGAGCCCGATGTTCATAATTGTATTTATTTTATATAGATGTATTACAGGAGGGCCATTATCTTTTTAAAAAGAAGTTTTATTAACACAATATGTTGACACTGTCTTAATACTTGCGGGTGAAACAAACAATATCATATTCAGGGGAGGGTGTTTCGATGTTTCGGAACCTAATTTTGTTATTGTTTTTTCCCAAACCATAATTTTTATAATGGTAGCTTTCCAACACTAGTAGGTTCCATGAAAACTTCAGCCCTCAGAGTAAGAGCCTCCTTTGTTTCCGGGTTATACGTTCTTTAACTTTTTTTAAACATATATAAAATTAACAATGTTAAAAGTCGACACCACTTGATAAACACATCACTAATGTCGACACGAAAGATATATATGTCGGTGTATTTTATTTTTTTAATTCCCTTGGTGTAAAGTATGGTTTGATTCTGTTAAACTACATAGGGTACATGTACTTACAGCTTCACGTAACAGTGATAGTGCTAGACTTCTGGTTACAAACTCTAAAAAAATTCAGTACCAAGAGAACGGACATTCATTCTTTTCGAAGCCCGATCTTCATAATTGTATTTATGTTAAACAGATTATTACAGGAAAGCTTACATTTTTTTAAAAAGAAGTTGTATCAACACAATATGTTGACAGTGTCATACCAGTTCCGGATGAACATAACAATATCTTTTCTGAGGTATGGTGTTTTGATGTTTCAAAAACCGATGGTTTTATTGTTTTTTTCCTAACTTTAATTTTTACAATGGTAGCTGTCCACCACTGGTAGTTGCCATAAAAACCCAAGCACACGAGATAAGAGCCTCCAATGTTTTAGAGTCAAATGTTCTTTTACCTTATTTTAACATATATAAACACAACATTGTAAAATGTTGATGCCACTTGATAAACACAGTACTAATGTCGACACGAAATATATATATACATCGTTTTATTTCATTTTTAATTGCCTTGGTGTACTGTAGAGTCTGATTATGTTAAACTAGATAGGATACATGTACTTCCAGTCACCTTAACAGTCATACGCAGCACTGTTAAAGCTTACTACGAAAATATCAGCGGATTTAAACGTTTATACGCCGATGCATCTATCAATCCAAAATATTTATGTAAAGTTATTCTTTCATGACATAAATGTGATATAAAATAAAACAGTATAGTAAATGCAACTGTGTATTACACTTAGAGAACTTCAGCACACAGTGAAAGAGTCTCCGATGTTTTCGAGTCAGATGTTCATTTGGTAAAATGTCAACACCGCTTGATAAACACAGCACAAATGTCGATACAAAGGATATGTACGTCGGTGAATTTCAATTTTAATTCCCCTGGAGTACAGTAGGATCTGAATCTGTTAAACTAAATATGATACATGTACTTTTAAGTTTACCTACCAGTGATAGTTTTAGACAATTGGTTACTAACACTGAAAATTTCAGTCCCCACAGGAGGGAAATTTAATGTTTCGGAGCCCGATGTTCATAATCGTATTTATTTTATATAGATGCATTACAGGACGGCAGGTGAAACTAACAATATCATCTTCAGGGGAGGGTGTTTCGATGTTTCGGAACCTAATTTTTTTTATTGTTTTTTCCCAAACCATAATTTTTATAATGGAAGCTGTCCAACACTAGTAGGTTCCATGAAAACTTCAGCCCACAGAGTAAGAGCCTCCATTGTTTCCGGATACTATGTTTTTAACGTTTTTTTATACATATATAAAATTAGTACGAAAATATCAGCGGATTTAAATGTTCATAAACCGATGCATCTATCAATACGAAATATTTATGTAAAGTTATTCTTTCATAATATAAATATTATATAAAAAAAACAGTATAGTAAATGCAACTGTGTATTACACTTAGAGAACTTTAGTCCATATTGAAAGAGTATCCGATGTTTTCGAGTCAGATGTTCATTTTGTAAAATGTCGACATCGCTTGATAAACACAGCCTTAATGTCGATACAAAAGATATGTACGTCGGTGAATTTCAATCTTAATTCCCTTGGAGTACAGTAGGATCTGATTCTGTTAAACTAAATATGATACATGTACTTTTAAGTTTACCTACCAGTGATAGTTTTAGACAATTGGTTACTAACACTGAAAATTTCAGTCCCCACAGAAGGGAAATTTAATGTTTTGGATCCCGATGTTCATATTTGTATTTATTTTATGTAGATGAATTACAGGAGGGCCAATATCTCTTTAAAAAGAAGTTGTATCAACACAATATGTTGACACTGTCTTAATACTTGCGGGTGAAACAAACAATATCATCTTCAGGGGAGGGTGTTTCGATGTTTCGGAACCTAATTTTTTTATTGTTTTTTCCCAAACCATAATTTTTACAATGGAAGCCGTCCAACACTAGTAGGTTCCATGAAAACTTCAGCCCACAGAGTAAGAGCCTCCATTATTTCCGGAAACTATGTTTTTTAATGTTTTTTTAAACATATATAAAATTAACAATGCTAAAAGTCGACACCACTTGATAAACACATCACTAATGTCTACAGGAAAGATATATATGTCGGTGTATTTTATTTTTAATTCCCTTGGTGTACAGTATGGTTTGATTCTGTTAAACTACATAGGGTACTTGTACTTATGGCTTCACTTAAGAGTGATAGTCCTAGACTTCTGGTTACAAACTCTAAAAAATTCAGTACCAAGAGAACGGACATTCATTCTTTTCGAAGCCCGATCTTCATAATTGTATTTATGTTAAACAGATGTATTACAGTAAAGCTTATATTTTTTTAAGAAAAAGTTGTATCAACACAATATGTTTACAGTGTCATACCATGCACTTCCGGATGAACCTAACAATATCTTTTCCGAGGTATGGTGTTTTGATGTTTCAAAACACGATGGTTCTCTTGTTTTTTCCTAACTATAATTTTTACAATGGTAGCTGTCCACCACTGGTAGTTGCCATAAAAACCCAAGCACACGAGATAAGAGCCTCCGATCTTTTCGGGTCAAATGTTCTTTTACCTTGTTTTAACATATATAAACACAACATTCTAAAATGTTGATGCCACTTGATAAACACAGCACTAATGTCGACACGAAATATATATACACATCGGTTTATTTCATTTTTAATTGCCTTGGTGTACAGTAGAGTTTGATTCTGTTAAACTAGATAGGCTACATGTACTTTCAGTTACCTTAACAGTGATACGCAGCACTGTTAAGGCTTACTTTGAAAATATCAGTGGATTTAAATGCTCATAAACCGATACATCTATCAATACAAAATATTTATGTAAAGTTATTCTTTCATGACATAAATGTGATATAAAATAAAACAGTATAGTAAATGCAACTGTGTATTACACTTAGAGAACTTCAGCACACAGTGAAAGAGTCTCCGATGTTTTCGAGTCAGATGTTCATTTGGTAAAATGTCAACACCGCTTGATAAACACAGCACTAATGTCGATACGAAAGATATGTACGTCGGTGAATTTCAATTTTAATTCCCCTGGAGTACAGTAGGATCTGATTCTGTTAAACTAAATATGATACATGTACTTTTAAGTTTACCTACCAGTGATAGTTTTAGACAATTGGTTACTAACACTGAAAATTTCAGTCCCCACAGGAGGGAAATTTAATGTTTCGGAGCCCGATGTTCATAATCGTATTTATTTTATATAGATGCATTACAGGACGGCAGGTGAAACTAACAATATCATCTTCAGGGGAGGGTGTTTCGATGTTTCGGAACCTAATTTTTTTTATTGTTTTTTCCCAAACCATAATTTTTATAATGGAAGCTGTCCAACACTAGTAGGTTCCATGAAAACTTCAGCCCACAGAGTAAGAGCCTCCATTGTTTCCGGATACTATGCTTTTAACGTTTTTTTAAACATATATAAAATTAACAATGCTAAAAGTCGACACCACTTGATAAACACATCACTAATGTCTACAGGAAAGATATATATGTCGGTGTTTTTTATTTTTAATTCCCTTGGTGTACAGTATGGTTTGATTCTGTTAAACTACATAGGGTACATGTACTTACGGCTTCACTTAACAGTGATAGTGCTAGACTTCTGGTTACAAACCCTAAAAAATTCAGTACCAAGAGAACGGACATTCATTCTTTTCGAAGCCCGATCTTCATAATTGTAGGAAATTTAATGTTTTGGAGCCCGATGTTCATAATTGTATTTATTTTATATAGATGCATTACAGGAGGGCGGGTGAAACTAACAATTTCATCTTCAGGGAAGGGCGTTTCGATGTTTCGGAACCTTATTTTTTTTATTTTTTTTCCCAAACCGTAAGTTTTACAATGGTAGCTGTCCAAAACTAATAGGTGCCATAAAAACTTCAGCGCACGGAGTAAGAGTCTCCGTTGTTTTCGAGTACATTGTTCTTTAACCCTTTTTTAACAGACATAAAAATAACACTGTAAAAGGTCGACACCGCTTGATAAACACAATACTAATGTCGACACGAAAGATATATACGTCGGTGAATTTAATTTTTAATTGCCTCGGTGTACTTAAAGGTCTCATTCTGTTAAACTAGATAGGGAATATTTACTTTCAGGTTCACTTAATAGTGAAAGTGGTAGGTTATATGTTAATAACATTAAAAACTTCACTCTCCATAGAAAGGACATTCAATGTTTTCGAGCCAGATGTTTATAATTCAATATAGCTTAAATAGATATATTACATGGATGTTTTGATGCCTGACGTTTTAATTGGTTTTTTCCCTAACTATAATTTTTACAATGGTAGCTGTCCATCACTAGTAGGTGTGATGAGAACATCTGCCCACGAGGTAAGAGGCTTTCTTGTTTCGGAGTACAATGGTTTCTTACCTTTTTATAACATATATAAAAAACCAATGTAAAAGGTTGACATCTCTTGATAAACACAGCACTAATGTCGACGAGAAAGGTAAATACGATGGAGTATTTCATTTTTAATTTCCTTGGTGTACAGTTGGGTCTGATTCTGTTAAACTTAATATGGCACATGTACTTTTAAATTAACTTAACAGTGATAGTGTAAGACCATAGGTTACTAACACTGAAAATTTCAGTCCAACAGACTAGACATTCAATGTTTTTCGAGCCCGATGTTCATAATCGTATGTATGTTCGATAAATGTATTACAGGAGGGCCTATATCTTTTAAAAAAGAAGTTGTATCAACACAATATGTTGACAGTGCCAGACCACTTGCGGGTGAAACTAACAATTTCATCTCATGGGTATGTTGTATCGATGTTTTGGAGCCTGATGTTTTACCGTCTTTTTCTTAACTATAATTTTTACAATAGTAGCTGTCCACAACGCGTAAATTGAAACTTCAGCCAACGGAGTAAAAGTCTGCTTTGTTTTCGAGTACAATGCTCTCTGATCTTTTTTTAACATGTATAAATTTAACAATGTAAAAGGTCGACACCGCTTGATAAACACAACATTAATGTCGACACAAAAGATATATACGTCGGTGGATTTCATTTTTAATTCCTTTGGTGCACAGTAGGGTCTGATTCTCATAAAATAGATTGGGTACATGTACTTTCAGGTTAACCTTATAGTGATAGTGTTTGGCTATATGTTAATAACACTGAAAATTTCTGTCCCCATAGAAAGGACATTTAAAGTTTTCGAGCCAGATGTTTATAATTCAATATAGGTTAAATAGATGTATTACAGGAGGGCCTATATCTTTTAAAAAAGAAGTTGTATCAACACAATATGTTGACAGTATCAGACCACTTGCGGGTGAAACAAACAATATGTCTCTTGGGTAGGGTGTTTCGATGATTTGAAGCCCGAAGTTTTAATTGGTTTTTTCCCTAACTATAATTTTTACAATGGTAGCTGTCCACCACTAGTACGTGTAATGGAAATATCTCCCCACGAGGTAAGAGGCTTTCTTGTTTCGGAGTACAATGGTTTCTTACCTTTTTATAACATATATAAAAATAACAATGTAAAAGGTTGACACCTCTTGATAAACACAGCACTAATATCGACACGAAAGGTATATACGTCGGTTTATTCCATTTGTATTTCCCTTGGTGTACAGTATGGTCTGATTCTGTTAAACTTAATATGGTACATGTCCTTTTCGGTTATCTTAACAGTGATAATGTTAGAAAATAGGTTACTAACACTAAAAACTTCAGTCCCCACCGAACGGACATTCAATGTTTTCGAGCCCGATTTTCATAATTGTATTTATGTTATATTTGTGAATTACAGGAGGGTCTATGTCTTCTAAAAAAAGCATTGTATCAGCACAATATGTTGACAGTGTCAGACCACTTGCGGGTGAATCTAATAATTTCAGCTCCGGGGTAGGCTGTTTCGATGTTTTGGAGCCCGATGTTTTCAGTTTTACAATAGTATCTGTCCACAACTAATAGGTGCCATAAAAACTTCAGCCTACGGAATAAAATAACACTTTAAAAGGTCGACACCGCTTGATAATTACAGCACTAATGTCGACACGAGAGATGTCGGTGTATTTCATTTTTAATTTCCTTGGTGTACACAAAGGTCTGATTCTGTTAAACTAGATAGGGTACATTTACTTTCAGGTTAGCTTGACAGTCATAATGTTAGACTATAGGTTATAAACACTGAAAATTTTGGTCTTCATAGAACGGACATTCAGTGTTTCCGAGTCCGATTAATTTAATTCGATTTAGATTAAATAGATGTAATAAAGGAGAGGTTATATCTTTTAAAAATGAAATTGCATCAACAATCAACACAATATATTTACAGTGTCATAACCAACTGCAAGTGAACCTAATAATATCATCTCTAGGGGAGGGTGTTTTGATGTTTCAGAACCCAATGTTTTTATTGTTATTTTCCCCAACTATAATTTCTACACTGGGACCTGTCCACCACTAGTAAGTGGCATGAAAACTTCACCCCACAAGGTAAGAGCCTTTGTTGTTTCCGAGTACAATGTTCTTTGACCTTTTTTTAACATTATATAAAAATATCACTTTAAAAAGTCGACACCGCTTGATAAACAAAGCACTAATGTCAACAAGAAAGGTAAATAAGATGGTGTTTTTTTCATTTTTAATTCCCTTGGTGTACAGTAGGGTCTGATTCTGTTAAACTTAATATGGCACATATACTTTTAGATTAACTTAACTGTGATAGTGTAAGACCAAAGGTTACTTACACTGGGAATTTCAGTCCCACAGACCGGGCATTCAATGTTTTTGGAGCCCGATGTTCATTATTGTTTTATTTGCTAGAGGGCCTAAATCTTTTAAAAATAAGTTGTATCAACACAATATGTTGACACGACCACTTGCAGGTAAACCTAATAATTTTATCTCCTAGGTAGGGTGTTTTGATGTTTTGGAGCCAGATACTTTTATTGGGTTTTTTTCCCAAACAATAAGTCTTACAATGGTAGCTGTTCACAACTAATAGGTGCCATTAAAACTTCAGCCCACGGAGTAAGAGCCTTCATTGTTTTCGAGTACATTGTTCTTTAACCCTTTTTTAACATATATAAAAATAACATTATAAAAGGTCGACACCGCTTGATAAACACAGCACTAATATCGACACGAGAGATGTATACGTCGGTGTATTTCATTTTTAATTCCCTCGGTGTACAGAAAAGTCTGATTCTGTCGACACTGCTTGATAAACACAGCACTAATGTCGACATGAAAGATATATATGTCGGTGTATTCATTTTTAATTCCCTTGGTGTACAGTATGGTCTGATTCTGTTAAACAAGATACGGAGGGTACATGTACTTTTTGGTGAACTTTACAGTGGAAGTGCTATCCAAATGCTTAGTAACACTAAAAATTTCAGTCCCCATAGAACGGAAATTCAATATTTTCGAACGCAATATCTATAATTCTCTTTGTGTTAAATGAAAAAAAAATGATAAAAACAAACTCAACCATCTCAAAAATCCATAAAACAAAATACAAATTTATAGGAGAACAACATGGAACTCCAAAAAGAATCAGAGGCCTAGGAGGAGTGAGCATCCTCTGCTGACCGGTCGTACCCGCCGTGTGCTCCTTGAGATAATTTGGCATGTCATAATCGATGTAAATGTCAAAATCGGGAAAATGTCACAATAGGAAAAAAAACGAAACGTTGATTTTTTGGTTTGTTTGGGATGGTCAAAATACAAACCTTGAGCCATTACATTGAAGGTAGCATCATGTGCTTAGGAGGAGTTAGCATTCTCTGCTGACCGGTCACACCCGCCGTGTGGTCTTTGTCGTAATCTGGACAAAACGGAAAAGTCCGTAGACAATTTGGTGTTAATTATGGTCTAACAATTTGTATGAAAAACTTCAGTAAGAATGCAATCCAGTGGAAGATTTTATTTGCCCACAAGGTCTTTGTATCGACCAAAGAACTTACGAAAAGATGACTTCAAACGAGACTGTGGATTGTCCCGTTAATCAACTTGTTTGTCAGTAGCTTGCCTCGCCTTAGAAACTGTTCATACGTATGCCCTTGTATATCGAATTAACTGAGAGACAAAAACACCATATTCAGTTTATGAAGGTATATTGCTACATAAGTAAGGAAGGCTGACTATAAAAAAATTGAAGTCAACGCGTTTATCATAAAGTTTTGTTGTTAGGTTACCATCAATGTCCATTTCCAGTAAAATATCCAAATATGAAATAGATGACGCAGACGCTGTGGTATCTTTTATTTCAAGTTCACTGGGATATATTGAGTCGACGTCAGTAAGGAAATAACAATTGTTAATTGATAATACGTCGTAGATATACCTGAATGTTGAATTGAAGGCCACAACGAGTGATTTATTTTTTCACGTACAAGTTTTTTTTAATAAATTCTGCTTCATAAGAATACAAAAAAAGGTCTGGTAACAATGGGGCACATTGGTACCCATGGGAATTCCAACAGATTGTTTGAAGACTTGATTTCCAAAAACTACATACAAGATGTTGCCTATCAGAAACGCAAGCATCTTTTTAGTGTCAACTTCAGAGTACTTGTGTGTGCAATCAGAATGGTTTTTAACAAAATATTTTTTTAGATTTCCAATGACAGGTAAGCATTTTCATGACTTCCATTTTTATAAAAGAAACAACAATCTATAATATCAAAAAACCTAGATTTTAATTTCTCATGGGGAATGGTTGTATAAAGTGTTGAAAAGTCGTACGTTTCAATGCTATTGATTTTGGTAAGAATTGTGTTAAATAGATGTATTACAGGAGGACCTATATCTCTTTTAAAAAAATGTATCAACGCAATATTTGGACCGTGTAAGACCACTTGCAGGTGATCCTAACAATTTCAGCTCCAGGGTAGGGTGTTTCGATGTTTCGGAGCCTGGTGTTTTATTGTCTTTTCCCCTAACCATAAATTTTACAATGACAGCTGTCCACCACTAGAAGGTGCCATGAAAACTTCAGTCCACGGGGTAAGAGCCTGCGATGTTTTTTTCTTTATTTTTTTTTAGTCAAATGTTCATTTACTCTTTTTTATACATACATGAAAACAACACTGTAAAAAGTCGAAAACGCTTAATAAACACAGCACTAATGTCGACTCGAAATACGTCGGTTTATTTTATTTTGAATTCCCTTGGTGTACAATAGGGTCTGATTCTGTTAACAGTGATAGTGCAAGCTTTTTGGTTGGTAACACTGAAAATTTCAGAACCCATAGGACGGACATTCAATGTTTCAAAGCCCGATGTGTATAATTCTAATTTTGTTAAATATATGTATCACAGGAGGGTCTATTTCTGTTAAAGGAAGTTGTATTAGCACAATATGTTGACAGTGTCAGACCACTTGCAATTTCAGCTCCGGGGTAGAGAAGTTTCGATGTTTCAGTGTCTGATGTTTTAATTATATTTTAGTATTATTTATCAATTGAAAAATTACAGTAAGGACTGGATTTTTTAAACTAGAGATTGTATCATTATGTAATTTAATGTGGTAATGTTAACAACCAGTAGACGACCCTGATTATTGCAGGCCTCATGGTAGGGGGTTCCATGATTCCTGTTCTGATGTTTTAAAATTCCATCATCGTATGTAGATAGGTTACAAAAGGGCCCGGATCTTTTGAACTAGACATGTAATCCTAACAATAATTTTACAATGGTAGCTTACCACTACTGGTAGGTAGTATGAGAACTTTAGCCCATGTGGTAAGGGCCTCCAGTGTTTTTTATTTACACTTTTTGACATACTGTAGAAGGTCGACACCGCTTGATAAACACAGCACTTATGTCGACATGAAAGAGTTGGTGTTTACATTTTCAGTTCACTTGGTGTACAGTAGGGTTTGTCTCTTTTAAACTACATGGGGTACATATTCTTTTATCATAAGTTTACACTGATAGTGCTAGACTTTGTTAGTAACACTGAGAATTTTAGTCTCCACAGAACAGACCTTCAATGTTTCCAATCCCGATATTTGTAACTCTTATTACGTTAATTATGTATATTGAAGGAGAGCCTATATATCTTTTAATGTAGAAGATGTACCAACACAATACTTTGACAGTGTGTCGGTGTTTCTGAGCCCAATGTTTCAATTGCTATTTAATATTAGAAATATATTGAGATATTATAGCAAGGACTGTAGATGGTATCTTCGCTGTAATTTTTATATGGTAGTGCTTAACAACTAGTAAATGATCCTGAATACTTAAGACCTCAGGGTACGGGATTTTAATGTTTCCGATTCCGATGTTTACAAATCCAATTATTTTTGTAGATGAATTACAAAAAGGCCTGGATCTGTTGAACTAGACTTGTAACCCTAACCATCAGGCCTGGATCTTTTGAACTAGACTTGTAACCCTCAACATACGTTTTACAAAGAAAATTGACCACCACTAGTAGGTGCCATGAGAATTGCGTCCACAAAGTAAGGGCCTCCAATGCTTTCGGGTCTGATGCTTTTTACTCACTATTACATAATTATATAAAAACAACACTGTAAAAGGTCGACACCTCTTGATAAACATATCACTAATATCGACATGAAAGATATACATGTATACGTCGGTCTTTGAATGTTCAATTTACTTAGTGTACCATAAGGTCTGGATCTTTTGACATACAGAGGGCATGCGTTCTTTTATCATAACTTTACACTCATAGTGCTAGACTCAAGGTCAAAAATATTTTGTTTTATCCAGAACAGATACTTATCATTCAGTGCTCGTTTTGTAAAAGTCTATCTCAAAGTTCTTGAAAAGATTTTTTGTGACCCTTTCTTTTGATCTTATTTTCCAATATATCTGCCCTTGTTCATGGAACAGACTCTTTTTGGGGGAATATATAAAAGCCCATTGGAAGCTTTGTGCTATATTTTATCAATATTTTGAAATATGGCCCTCTTTTCAAAAAGTATTGCAACTGAATCAATGTCAGAAGTTGGAGGATGACAGAATGTCTCATATTAAATAGAATATTTGGCTACGGCACATTTTCCAAAATATGAAAGTAGAAATCTATAGAATAAATGCATATTAAACATTTAAATATATATGTATGTATAAAACAACTCGAAATTTCATCAAAAATTATTTTCATTTTATTTGCACCTTTCCAAACTAACTTTCTTAAACATGTCAAAACACTTGTGAACACATACCTGTATAAATTCAATTTAAAAAGCACTTTGTAAATCTACCAAATATAAGTAAATAATCTGTAACACAAAAGCTTTCTGAAAAATAAAAAAAATAATAAAAAGATAAAGTAGTTAAATTATAAATGACTATTTGCAGAAGCTGTTTAAAGCATCTGAGCAAGGTCCATGAATACTATGCAGGTATGTTAAGGTTTCCCAAATGAGTTCACAACGATGTGTAGAAAATAATTTGTTATTCAAATATGTCATTATTAACTTCGAAGTAACAATCGACTTTCTTTACAATATTTCTAAGACAGTGAATCGTAATAAGTGACTATTCGTGAGCATAAATAAATCCGGTTGTTCTCTGTTATCAATAAGCGATTCTAAATTTCAATACAAGTGATACTTAATTTCATATTATCAATATTAAGTATCAAATAATCAGCTTTGTATTAGGTAAGTGACTATTTCTAAAATAGTGAGTTGGAGGCTCCACCTGCTACGTGTACACTAATGAATGGAGGTATTTAATGCATCTACAAATCATGCGATATTAGGATAATTTGCATGAACTTGGGAGAGAACATAAGTATCAGTATGACTCATGCAGGGGGAAGTCTGGCCCAATTTTGTGTAATTCGAGCTTAAAAAGTACCTAATTTGAAGGATAGGGCACAATGTTTGGACGAGGAATCACCTATATCATATTACCGGTGTATGAAAATCATTAACGATCTTAAATAAAGTCTTACTGCTTTTAAATAGAAATACTGAGTTTAGTTTTATTAGACAGTTTTGTATATCATATGAAACAAAGTTGTATAATAATCATAAGTAAAGGACAAGAGCGTACAAGGCCTGACAAATCCCCCCGTAACCAGGATTTTGAAATGGCATATGAACATATAAAACAAATCTTTACATTTGAAAGTGTACACCAGGACATGTACATGTATGATATAGAACTGCATTTTCTGACAAATAAATAGTAAACATTAATACATGCACTTGGTATTTATTTCCTTTGGTTTATTTGTTTGCTTTCTAATCATTACAGCATGATCTCTTATCTGTGCTAGCGCTATTTCTATCCGACATTGAGTGTAAAATGAACATTACGCAATAATTGTCATAATACAAATGGTATTAGATATTTTTTACATAATAGCCCAATAAAAAGGCAAAAAATGTTTTACTTAAAAGCAAATGAATTTTATATAAAACGCCGTTTAACGTTTCAAGCACCCTCTCAATCGAGAAGAATGGGGTGCAAGCCTCCGCCTATCCTAGTGAGCTAAGTTGACACATTAGGGTATAGGTGAATAAATTTAACTGCTTGACAATATTTAATACAGTAAAACTTTTTTGGTGAAACCCACGAATTTGGCCCATTATGGGTCTAGACTTCATTTTGAAAAATCAATAATAAAATTCATTAAAAACTTATTCTTTAAATAAAAGTACTTTTAGGGTGGAGACTGGACCCATTCATACCTAAATTTTTGCAATTTAGAACAGTGAATGAACCAAGATTTTGGCATAAAACGCTGTGCAGCTTTATTTGGAAATCTATAACTGTCGTGTTTGTAGAACGAAAGCACAATATTGGCTTTCATCCTGAAATTTATACTAAAAACAATGCATACAAACCAAAAATTAATATTCAAACTTCAATTGAAATTCTTTCGTCTCCATTGCTTCAAGTGGGGGATATACAACGCCTTGTACGCCCCTGTTCTTTAATACGTATCACATTCTATCGCACCACTTTAAAATACGCATATAATATCGTACCTTATTATATGATACAATATTGTATCACATTATACATTACAATGATATGTCTTGATACGGAACTGCATCATATAATATATTATTTTGTAATACTCATATACTTATATTTGCTAATATGCGTACATAAATGAATATATAGAATAGCGAAACGTTTAATTCTGTGTGAACATTTTAATGATTTCACAATGATTACCGCACATGCTTATCACATGCTTATCACTTGACAGTTGCATTATTGTAAACATTAAAACACGATTATTTTAATAATTTTCAAGGGTTTGCCTATTTCAAATGTAAATATAAGTTATAATCAGCATTATTATAATTTCATGTTAAATACTAAAGTCTGATTGGTTTAGACGCAGTTGGTAATCCGTTCAATTACCCTGAGCGTTAGCAACACACTTGGCAACGGGTAACCCAACGAATTGCTACATGCGCGTAAATTATGCGCATATACCGATTGCCATAGAATTCACTTCATTTCTATTTAAAAGGAGTAAAATTTTCTTTAAAATTAAGACATTCATTATAATAAAATAAATAGCGCCCATTTGGGAGGGTAACTGTTGACACCCCTCGAAAACCATTGTTTACCCCCGCTTCGCGTCGGTTGACAATGGTTTTCTCGGGCACTTATTATATAACGTTAAATAAAATGTTCACCGGGATATGAACTCAGTTGGTACGTAATCAAGTCTTCCGAGAAGCCCTTTGGGCTTCACATGATATGATCACGTGACAAACCAGGTCCGATAAAAATTTTCAATTGCTGTTTATTTCTTAAATATTATATTATTTTACAATACTACGTTATATTATTCAAAATTGTATCATATAACACAATACTGTATCATATCATCCAATACAATAATATAGGAATCATTTTATATAACAACAAACTCATCTTTCAAACACGTTTGATTGAGGTACTTAGGACAATTGTTTTAGCATCCTTGATAATGAAGAGATCATTCTCTGTTTCTGAAGCAAGCCGTATGTATCAAATTCAAAGTTATATGATCCATATAAGTTTGTCAGGACAGCTGTTCTCCAGATATCAAACCTACATTCGACTACTCAAAAAATCTACACGTGCTCCATTATAATAACCTCCGGAATCCGGAAAATATGGTTCAGATTTAGCATCCATACATGTTGAGTGCATCAGTATCAAAACCTGCATCATTTATACAAAGTTGATAAACACTAAACCAAAAACTAAGATGTGTCCATCAAAGGGCATCTGCTCCAAAAAAAATTAACCAACTCCAAAAACCTTAAATGTATCATCATTCAGCATCTGAAACCTATGGCTCAGATTAAGCATTTGATCCTGTCAACTGCATATCTATCATCAGACACACCTGTCATGCAAGTATGGTGGAGTTAGGACCAGTAGTAAGTAAGATATAGTCATCAAATGGCACCTGCTCCAAAAACTTTGCTCTGCTCTTAACATTTTTAAAGCCAACATCCAGAATTCAAGTTCCAGATTCAGCATCCAAGTCTTAAAAGTTCATTAGTTTGTCCAGATGCACCATCCATGCAAGTTTGATGAAGGTAAGTTAATTAATAATTTAGATACAAGACCTGCACCACAAACTTTTACCACGTCCAGACGCCAACGGTATAACATAAGCTCCAGTCAACCTCGTGTCAGTGAGCTAAAAAAGTTTTGATTAAATGTCAATTGCCACTTGCCCCAATGGGATTTACATAAATCATTTGCAATGTTATGATATGCATGTGACATGATTAAGTACGATAATTAAAACGTTACTGTAGTGACGTCTATGATCAATACAGTATAATGAAAATTACAGCTTATAGTTTCGTTTAACATCTTTAATCTTCTCATGAAATACAGGACATTTTCATTTCCGCATCTTCAGCCTCTTTGCACACAGATAGCAACAGACTTGATGGCTCGTGCCATCGTGAATGATGCTGCCTGTTTTAGCTCTTCTCAAACACAGGCCATTTGGACCTTTCTACATGGCAAATTGCTGCGGTAGGTAAGCAGAGAATGTCGCAACTTGGTGTTCTAGACAAGTGGTTTACGAGGGCATGGTGCCCTGGCTGTATGGACACACAATTGAGTAAAAGTTGTCCTTAAACTTCTTGGTAGAGTTCATGTCTTGAGTGTGACAACTTCAACATCTTAGCAGAATTCGTTGGAGAATGCATCTTCCATTTTCGTTCGCCAGACTGGACGAATCTTCAAGCAGAAGATACAGTGGCGTTGAAGGGGTTTGTTCTTTATACCTCATTCACATTCCAAGTGGAACTGAAATAAAACAAAAATGTTAAATATTCACTTGTTTGTTATATTAGGTTGAATCACTGGCATGGGATACCTCCATATTGTGACATAAAACGCTTAAATTAAGTAAAATATATACATATATATATATATTTCGCAGGTTTCTAATTTAAAGAAAGTGACTAATTCCCTGCAAAGGGTTGACCTTCTGTACCGCGTGCATGTTGCACCATCACATGTCAGAAACTTACTGGTGTATAGTTGACAATGTTCAATCCACCTACTTTTCATGTTATTTTACCTCCCATCTGTAACTTGCAATTTTACTGTGTAAAGTCAACACAACAGTCATAGCCGCAGGTTTTCGCATTTTACTTCTGATTCTCATGTACCTAACATATGGGGCCTACATATTGCATATCAATTTCAACAAGTGACACCCCTCTAACTAATGATAATCATTAAAAATCATTTCATGAATTTTAGCAACACTCATAAGCCTTCAAGTACAGCAACTTTCAATTTTACAAAAATATTGACGGGTACTTTATCCGAAACTGTCCCTTGCTTCCTTTAACTTACACTAACATTCTCTGAAAAGTCATCTTGTCTTAAAATTGAAAAGCTTATCCTGTTCTAAGAAAAGGGACACCACATTTTGCCAATTCCATTGAGGTTTAAGAAAAATATGGCCATTTAAGTGAACCCACCATTTCCACTTTCCTCTATTTAACAGAGATTCATAGGGCTCCCCATAAATAAAGCATCTTTATCTAATCTTTAAGAGGTCAATTGTTGTTCAACCTCCTTAAAAAATAATCCTTATTTAATACTACAAACATCTACTTGATATTATCATGATAAAAGCATCACATCACTTAAAAATACCATTACATGTATACCCTCCCCCTATCTTTTGATTTTCACAAGAAGCATTAGTTTGAACACTTTTACCTAATTTTCTGAAACTTGTGGCAATTTCCTTGAGTCATTTTCACACATAATAGAAAACAACCATCACTGATATCTAAAATTGATCTCTTTTGGAAAATGGATGATTTGTAGCATTTTTATTCACAAAAAGACATGCCGCCCTACATCTGATTTCTTGTTTTCATGAAAAACTAAGCCTAAAATCATATTTAGTGGATATCTTATATAGTCTGGTTTCTCCTTTTAACTTTGCTAAAATAGTAAGACCTACATATGTGATTTCTGCTTTTAATTAAAATGAAATTCAACCACACCTGGGTACCTGGGGACGGATGAGAATTCCATGAAAAAGGTTCAAATTTTTCTACATTTTTGATGCATATATACAATGAAACGGTACAAATATGTTGTTTTTTGTTCATTTCAAGAGTAATTATCATACAGATGTTATTTCAAGGTCAAATGTACATTTACATATCCTACATGTAATGGTAATGGAGTCAACTGGAAAGAGGGGGTGGCTTTTTCAATTCTGTATAAATACATCTAAAATATCATTTATGGATAGGAAGGAGCAAAAACTTGATTTTTTTGACATATTGTATAATTTGATAACTGCATCTGTCTACATGTAAAGTTCAGTTGAAATAAAAAATATGCTGTTTTAAAAAAATTCGGTCATATAAGTCAGGTGGCTTAATGTTATTTCATAAAATCAGACAGCGAAATGGCTGCAAATTCATAAATTTAATGATTCAATTGATCAAAACTGTTTTAAAGTATTTATTCTTATCTCATTAATTAACTGAAGCCTATTAATCGCACCAGGGTATGAAATACCTACTCTCTAATCCAATTTACTCTAGTGGTGGTCATTCTACACATTCAAGAGGGAGTTACTCCCCTTGAATATTTTTGCTAATAAATCATGTAATGACATCTACAGCCAAAAAATTCATCCATTTTCACAAAATATATTACTTATGGTACAAAATCCACTCAAAATTACACTGAAATGAAAAATCTGAAAATACCATGTTGTCTTGAAGGTGGCACAGGACAGGTTTTTTTTTATACAATTCATTGTAGCCAGGGGATGCGTGTCTTCGGAACTCTGTAACTAGAATTTCCTCAGTTCCCATGCAGGTCAAATACCTTTAATTCACTCTTTATAAGGCCAATCACCAATTTCTGAAGAAAATTACTAGTCAAAACCTGTAAAATTCTCTACATATTGGTTTTTATTAGATTTTAACCCTTTCATATTTTGCTAATTTTTCAGCTTTTTAGACCTCCCCCAACTAATTCCCTGCAAAGGGTTGACATTCCGTACCGCGTGCATGTTGCACCATCACATGTCAGAAACTTACCGGTGTAAAGTTGACAATGTCCAATCCATCTACTTTTCGTGTTATTTTACCTCCCATCTGTAACTTGCAATTTCACTGTGTAAAGTCAACACAACAGTCATAGCCGCAGGTTTTCGCATTTTACTTCTGATTCTCATGTACCTAACATATGGGGCCTACATATTGCATATCAATTTCAACAAGAGACACCCCTCTAACTAATGATAATCATTAAAAATCATTTCATGAATTTTAGCAACACTCATAAGCCTTCAAGTACAGCAACTTTCAATTTTACAAAAATATTGACGGGTACTTTATCCGAAACTATCCCTTGCTACCTTAGGATGCTTCCACACAAATTTTCCTGACTGGTTAGTTTCTGAGAGGAAGATTTTTAAAGATTTACTCAAAATATTCCTATGAAAAAATTCGACCCACCATTGTGGCCCCACCCTATCTTTAAAAGGTCATGATTTTCACAATCTATACTACCTTAGTATGCTTCCACACAAGTTTTAGCTTTCCTGGCCAATTGGTTCTTGAGAAGAAGATTTTTGAAAAGTTCTTAATTTTTTTTCAATAATTCCTAATTATCTCCTCTTGAAAAAAAAGGTGGTCCTTAGTTTTCACAACTTTGTATCCCCTTTGCCTAATAATGCTCTGTGCCAAGTTTCGTTGAAATTGGCCCAGTGCTTCTGGAGAAGATGTTGAAAATATGAAAAGTTTACAAACAGACAAGCAACAGACAAAATGTGATCAGAATAGCTCACATGAGCTTTCAGCTCAAGTGAGCTAAAAATCCAGTTATACATTAGTACCCGACACAATTCATGCTTTTCACAGAAAGCAACTCAACAGCTATGCACCAGAACCTCAGGCGATTGAAACTGTCTATATAGAAGCATCATTCCAAATATTAATAAGTACACTGGGTTATTGCTTTAGTCCACTGAAAGGAACTTAACAGGTATATACCTGGTATTAATCTGTACCCTAGGCTATGGATAGCTCTATTGGGTGAAAAATATCAGCTACAAATTAGTATTTTTGGCTACTGATACTGTCACTGAGAGCAACTTAACATCAAAATTAGTACCCTAGGTTATTGGTAGTAGTCTCTTGAAAGCAACACAGCAGCTGTACATAAGTATAACTTACCTCTTGATATCCGCTTTCTGGTAAGAACATAACCATTGTACCATAGTAAACTTAGCTTTTCCTATGTTCACCATGACGACCTAGCTTATTGATATGGTCCACTGAGAGAAACATAATAATTGTAAAATAGTGCACTAGGCTATTGATATGATTCACTAAGAACAATATTATTTCAAAATTTTTAAAAATGCACTCTCTTTTTCTACAGTTTTGAGGTTTCTCCCCTTTGAATAAAGATCGGTCTTTCATTTCTGCAATTTATACTTGCCTTCCCATAAGGATGGTTTGTGCCAATTTTGGTTGAAATTGGCGAAGCGGTTTTACAAAAGAAGTTCAAAATGTTAAAAGTTAAAAGACGGACAGACGGACAATGGACAAAATGTGATCAGAATAGCTCACTTGAGCTTTCAGCTCAGGTGAGCTATAAATCAAAACTGAAGTAATGAAAACAAACCACATTTTCCACAGAGATTCAAAACTGTTACAAATGAGGAAATAGAGAAATTTTTCGACTCCAGGCAAGCAAAATCAACAAAAAGAAATACAGCATGGGGATTTTTCAAGGTAAATGTGTTTGCAGCAATTTGACATTTGTATAAAAATCTTTAAGGGTCAAGATTTGTTGCAGAATTTACACAACCAAACACAAGACCCCCAAACGTTACACAATGTCAGTCTCTAAAACACAACTCACTCCTTTTAGATTGGAACATGGAGATCTATGGTTCTGTACTAATGGTGCAACATTAGACCTGCAAACAGCAAATGTGTCAACTCTTGCCAGTCATCTCTCGTGATTTTATTGTGAAGCCAGCCCCAAAGAAAAAGTTGATGATGATGTTTAGCCTTTGTACCACAAAAATACTTTGATCAATATCAAAGGAGCAATAAATCGCCATCTTGCTGACATTCAGAGAGATGTAAATATAGTCCATGACAAGGAGTTCAGAACAGCCAATGGAATCTTGGATGGTTTCTTTAAAGAGCGAACCTGACTTGATCTGTCAAAACCAACATCACACAAAGATATTATCGAGATACATGATCTGCAGAAGATTTATAAATACCTCCAAGGTGCCACATCATCACCAGTGGTTTTGCGCCATGCTGTATGGTACTTTCTGTCCATCAATTTTATTACCATAGGTTTAGAGTTCCACCATAAGTTTAATCATAACAGCTTTGTCTTCTGCACAGATGAAACTTGCCAATATGCTGCATTACAACACAAAACATTACAAAATAATCATCAAGGTGGTGTAGATGCCGATGACAGCCATACAGACAAGATGATGTACGCAACTGATAATGAAAACTGCTGTCATGTTTATCTCTTAAAGTTACTGATGTCAAAAACAGATTCAAATGCTACAAATCTTTTCAACCAATACATATAAGAGAGAGTTCATTCTGATATTTGGTATTCAGCAAAACCCCTGCCAAAGCGCACTTTCAACAAGTCTCTCGGGGAGATTTGCTTTGCTGCTGGTGTGGAGCATAAATACACATCCCACTGTTTACGGGCCACTGCAAACACTTACCTTAATGATCAGGGATTTGAAGCACGACACATCATGTTCATGTCGAACCAAAGGAATGAGAGTTCAATGAGGTCATATAACAGATCGCTCTCCTCTAAGCAAAAAAAAAAAGCATTCTGCGATGGCGTCTGCATCTTCATCCCCTTTTACGATCGTAGCTCTTCCACTGCTGTCGACCAGGTTCTCGAACTTGCCACCACGAACCCATGAAAATCAGGCTCAACTTGAAAACTTACCGTCACCATCTGCACATGAGACCACAACTCTCATATCGTCAAATTCCACAGCCACAACATCGTCCTCCATGCCAGCAACATTGAAAACAGTTAACATGAACATGCAAAACATTAATCCAACAGCTGGGTTTTTCAATAATGCAAACTTCAGTGAGAGCACATTTCGTTTTACTCAGTTGTGCTTACTGTATTGTTACGTGTTGATAATGTTTATTCTTAATGAATAAATCATCTTGTTGGAAAATACTCATGTATTGTTATTGAATTCAAACTTTTGCGATTAAATATAGCATTTCTCAAAAAAAAAAAATCTTTCTTCATAATATTTTTGAGCACTATATTTCCCATGTCACAACAGCTGATTTTTTGGCTCTTCCATCAATTACCAACACCTGCTAGTAAAGGCGCAAATTTTAAAACTACGACCATTAATAAAATAAAAAAAAAATCAATATAAATATAATTTGTTTGCTCGCATTGGTGTGTCATAGGACCGACAAATCCAAAAAAAAAAAGCATTCAATGCTTATATGCACTATACATAACCATTGTACCTTAGAACAGTAAGCTAATCATATGTTCACCTAAGAACACCATATTATGTTATGCACGACACCCTAGCTAAATGATATGGTCCTCTAAGAGAAACATAATAATTAAACAAAGTTATTGATATGAATCACTAAGAACAATATTATTTCTTTAGTATACAGAAACACTCATATCATCCAATGGGACCAACATGGCATTTCATAATAATATCTATAGTTCACTAGGATTAATAAACATAGATAACCACAGATTACAAAGCTCACTAAGACGAGGCATCACCCTAATGAGGCATCACTTTTATGAGACCACCTTTATCATATCATATAAAAATCATACTTTATGATCTTGGATATTCCTGGATTCTGTTGGACACAATATCGTATATCATCTGTTCAAAAAATTGTATGATATTAATCATATGTTCATAAAATTATGTTAATCAATACAATAATATCAAATTAAATATTGCATCCTATCATACTTACAAACAATATCATATACTACAATAAAATACCGTAATAAACAATGATGAGATATGATAGTGCAACATATGATATGAAATTGTATTCTGTTATACATTATTGTATTTGATCACATAATACAATATCATATTACATAATACATCATAACAGTGAATCATATAATATTATATTGTATCTTTTAGTAAAATATTGTATTGTATGACACTGTATCATATTTGATACATAATATCATATTATATCATATGAACCAATATAATTCAATACAACATTATATCATATCAAATGATACAATGTCATGTGAAAAAGTAAAAAGTTATATAATACAATATTATATTATACATATTGTATCATGATACAATAATATATATCACAATTAAATATAATACAATTTTATGCGATATGATAATATATCATATAAACCAATATCATATTATACGTCAATATCGTATGAGAGCAACCCAACAACTTAGCACCTATTTACTTGGTATTAATGAGTAACCTGAGCTATGAATACGGTCTATTGAGTGAAATAAAACAGCTACACATTAGTATTTTTTGTCTATTGATAATGTCACTGAGAGAAACTTAACATCAATAGTGGTACCTAAGGCAATTGGTAGTCTTCTGAGAGCAACACAACATCTATACATTAATATAACTTGTCTATTCATAAACTTCTGGTAAGAACATAACAATTGCACCTTAGTACAGTGGGCTACACATATGTTCACCTAAGAAAACCATATTATGTTATGCATGATACCCTAGCTTATTGATAAGGTCTTCTGAGAGAAACTTAATAATTGTACAATAGTACACTAGGCTATTGGTGTGAATCACTAAGAACAAATTCCTATCATCCAATGAGACCAACATGGCATTTCATAATAACATCTTAGGCAATGATACAGTTCACTAGAATTAACACAACAGTTTTCAATAAGTAATCTAGCCTTTTGATCAAATGTCATTGGAAGAGCTACCAATTGTACAACAGTAACTCAGGAAATTGATACCATCTAATCAGAGCAACACGTAAGTTACACATATGTTACACAATACGATTCACACTGTCCTTTGAGAGCAACATAATAGTAATACATCAGAACCCTAAGCCATCGATATGGTCAACTGAGAGCAACACAACATTATTCTAAAGAACCAAAACAATTAGTAGCAACATGTATACTGAAAGCAACTGAACAGTTGTACAATCCAGTTTCATAACAGTTCTCAAGGCAAATGATGATGCAGTTGATACCAAGTACCCAATGCTATTGGTACGGTCTACTAAGAACAACAAAACAGTCATACATTCGTACCCGACACAATTCAAACTTTCTACTGAGAGCAAACCAACAACTTAGCACCTATTTACCTGGTATTAATCAGTACACTGACCTATGAATACGGTCTATTGAGTGAAATAAAACAGCTACACATTAGTATTTTTTGTCTATTGATAATGTCACTGAGAGAAACTTAACATCAATAGTGGTACCAAAGGCAATTGGTAGTCTTCTGCGAGCAACACAACATCTATACATTAATATAACTTGTCTATTCATAAACCTTCTGGTAAGAACATAACCATTGCACCTTAGTACAGTGGGCTATACATATGTTCACCTAAGAAAACAATATTATGTTATGCATGACACCCTAGCTTATTGATAAGGTCTTCTGAGAGAAACTTAATAATTGTACAATAGTACACTAGGCTATTGGTGTGAATCACTAAGAACAAATTCCTATCATCCAATGAGACCAACATGGCATTTCATAATAACATCTTAGGCAATGATACAGTTCACTAGAATTAACACAACAGTTTTCAATAAGTAATCTAGCCTTTTGATCAAATGTCATTGGAAGAGCTACCAATTGTACAACAGTAACTCAGGAAATTGATACCATCTAATCAGAGCAACACGTAAGTTACACGTATGTTACACAATACGATTAACACTGTCCTTTGAGAGCAACATAATAGTTATACATCAGAACCCTAAGCCATCGATATGCTCAACTGATAGCAACACATTATTCTAAAGAACAAAACCAATTCGTAGCTATACTAAAAGCAACTGAACAATTGTACAATCCAGTTTTATAACAGTACTCAAGGCAAATGGTGATGCAGTTGATACCAAGTATCCAATGCTAATGGTACGGTCTACTAAGAACAACAAAACAGTCATACATTCCTAATATAACTTGTCGTTTCATAAACCTTCTGGTAAGAACATAACCATTGCACCTTTAGTTAGTACAGTAGGCTAAACATATGGTCATCTAAGAAAAACATATTATGTTATGAATGATACCTCAGCTTATTTATAAGGTCCTCTGAGAGAAACATTATAATTCTACAATAGTACACTAGGCTATTGATGTGAATCACTAAGAACAAATTCCTATCATCCAATGAGACCAACATGGCATTTCATAATAACATCTTAGGCAATGATACAGTTCACTAGGATTAACACAACAGTTTTCAATAAGTAATCTAGCCTTTTGATCAAATGTCATTGGAAGAGCTACCAATTGTACAACAGTAACTCAGGAAATTGATACTCTCTAATCAGAGCAACACGTAAGCTACACATATGTTACACAATACGATTCACACTGTCCTTTGAGAGCAACATAATAGTAATACATCAGAACCCTAAGCCATCGATATGGTCAACTGAGACCAACACAACATTATTCTAAAGAACAAAGCCAATTGGTAGCTATACTAAAAGCAACTGAACAGTTGTACAATCCAGTTTCATAACAGTACTCAAGGCAAATGATGATGCAGTTGATACCAAGTATCCAAAGCTATTGGTACGGTCTACTAAGAACAACAAAACAGTCATACATTCGTACCCGACACAATTCAAACTTTCCACTGAGAGCAAACCAACAACTTAGCACCTATTTACCTGGTATTATTCAGTACACTGACCTATGAATACTGTCTATTGAGTGAAATAAAACAGCTACACATTAGTATTTTTTGTCTATTGATAATGTCACTGAGAGAAACTTAACATCAATAGTGGTACCTAAGGCAATTGGTAGTCTTCTGAGAGCAACACAACATCTATACATTAATATAACTTGTCTATTCATAAACCTTCTGGTAAGAACATAACCATTGCACCTTAGTACAGTAGGCTAAACATATGTTCACCTAAGAAAACCATATTATGTTATGCATGATACCCTAGCTTATTGATAAGGTCCTCTGAGAGAAACACAATAATTGTACAATAGTACACTAGGCTATTGATGTGAATCACTAAGAACAAATTCCTATCATCCAATGAGACCAACATGGCATTTCATAATAACATCTTAGGCAATGATACAGTTCACTAGGATTAACACAACAATTTTCAATAAGTAATCTAGCCTTTTGATCAAATGTCATTGGAGGAGCTACCAATTGTACAACAGTAACTCAGGCAATTGATACCGTCTAATCAGATCAACACGTAAGTTACACATATGTTACACAATACGATTCACACTGTCCTTTGAGAGCAACATAATAGTAATACATCAGAACCCTAAGCCATCAATATGGTCAACTGAGAGCAACACAACATTATTCTAAAGAACCAAACCAATTAGTAGCAACATGTATACTGAAAGCAACTGAACAGTTGTACAATCCAATTTTATAACAGTACTCAAGGCAAATGATGATGCTGTTGATACCAAGTTCCAATGCTAATGGTACGGTCTACTAAGAACAACAAAACAGTCATACATTCGTACCCGACACAATTCAAACTTTCTACTGAGAGCAACCCAACAACTTAGCACCTATTTACCTGGTATTATTCAGTACACTTACCTATAAATACGGTCTATTGAGTGAAATAAAACATATCAATATTTTTTGTCTATTGATAATGTCTCTAAGAGAAACTTAACATCAATAGTGGTACCTAAGGCAATTGGTAGTCTTCTGAGAGCAACACAACATCTATACATTAATATAACTTGTCTATTCATAAACTTCTGGTAAGAACATAAGAATTGCACCTTAGTACAGTGGGCTATACATATGTTCACCTAAGAAAACCATATTATGTTATGCATGGTACCCTAGCTTATTGATAATGTCCTCTGAGAGAAACATAACAATTGTACAATAGTATACTAGGCTATTGATGTGAATCACTAAGAACAAATTCCTATCATCCAATGAGACCAACCTGGCATTTCATAATAACATCTTAGGCAATGATACAGTTCACTAGGATTAACACAACAGTTTTCAATAAGTAATCTAGCCTTTTGATCAAATGTCATTGGAAGAGCTACAAATTGTACAACAGTAACTCAGGCAATTGATACCGTCTAATCAGATCAACACGCAAGTTACACGTATGTTACACAATACGATTAACACTGTCCTTTGAGAGCAACATAATAGTTATACATCAGAACCCTAAGCCATCGATATGCTCAACTGATAGCAACACATTATTCTAAAGAACAAAACCAATTGGTAGCAACATGTATACTGAAAGCAACTGAACAGTTGTACAATCCAGTTTCATAACAGTAAAAAAAGGAAATGATGATGCAGTTGATACCAAGTATCCAAAGCTATTGGTACGGTCTACTAAAAACAACAAAACAGTCATACATTCGTACCCGACACAATTCAAACTTTCCACTGAGAGCAACCCAACAACTTAGCACCTATTTACCTGGTATTATTCAGTACACTGACCTATAAATACGGCCTATAGAGTGAAATAAAACATATTAGCATTTTTTGTCTATTGATAATGTCACTGAGAGAAACTAAACATCAATAGTGGTACCTAAGGCAATTGGTAGTCTTCTGAGAGCAACACAACATCTATACATTAATATAACTTGTCTATTCATAAACCTTCTGGTAAGAACATATCCATTGCACCTTAGTACAATAGGCTAAACATATGTTCACCTAAGAAAACCATATAATGTTATGCATGATACCCTAGCTTATTGATAAGGTCCTCTGAGAGAAACATAACAATTGTACAATAGTATACTAGGCTATTGATGTGAATCACTAAGAACAAATTCCTATCATCCAATGAGACCAACATGGCATTTCATAATAACATCTTAGGCAATGATACAGTTCACTAGGATTAACACAACAGTTTTCAACAAGTAATCTAGCCTTTTGATCAAATGTCATTGGAAGAGATACCAATTGTACAACAGTAACTCTGGCAATTGATACCGTCTAATCAGATCAACATGCAAGTTACACGTATGTTACACAATACGATTCACACTGTCCTTTGAGAGCAACATAATAGTAATACATCAGAACCCTAAGCCATCGATATGGTCAACTGAGACCAACACAACATTATTCTAAACAACAAAGCCAATTGGTAGCTATACTAAAAGCAACTGAACAGTTGTACAATCCAGTTTCATAACAGTAAAAAAAGGAAATGATGATGCTGTTGATACCAAGTTCCAATGCTAATGGTACGGTCTACTAAGAACAACAAAACAGTCATACATTCGTACCCGACACAATTCAAACTTTCCACTGAGAGCAACCCAACAACTTAGCACCTATTTACCTGGTATTATTCAGTACACTTACCTATAAATACGGTCTATTGAGTGAAATAAAACATATTAGTATTTTTTGTCTATTGATAATGTCTCTAAGAGAAACTTAACATCAATAGTGGTACCTAAGGCAATTGGTAGTCTTCTGAGAGCAACACAACATCTATACATTAATATAACTTGTCTATTCATAAACTTCTGGTAAGAACATAACAATTGCACCTTAGTACAGTGGGCTATACATATGTTCACCTAAGAAAACCATATTATGTTATGCATGGTACCCTAGCTTATTGATAATGTCCTCTTAGAGAAACATAACAATTGTACAATAGTATACTAGGCTATTGATGTGAATCACTAAGAACAAATTCCTATCATCCAATGAGACCAACCTGGCATTTCATAATAACATCTTAGGCAATGATACAGTTCACTAGGATTAACACAACAGTTTTCAATAAGCAATCTAGCCTTTTGATCAAATGTCATTGGAAGAGCTACAAATTGTACAACAGTAACTCAGGCAATTGATACCGTCTAATCAGATCAACACGCAAGTTACACGTATGTTACACAATACGATTAACACTGTCCTTTGAGAGCAACATAATAGTTATACATCAGAACCCTAAGCCATCGATATGCTCAACTGATAGCAACACATTATTCTAAAGAACAAAACCAATTCGTAGCTATACTAAAAGCAACTGAACAATTGTACAATCCAGTTTTATAACAGTACTCAAGGCAAATGGTGATGCAGTTGATACCAAGTATCCAATGCTAATGGTACGGTCTACTAAGAACAACAAAACAGTCATACATTCCTAATATAACTTGTCGTTTCATAAACCTTCTGGTAAGAACATAACCATTGCACCTTTAGTTAGTACAGTAGGCTAAACATATGGTCATCTAAGAAAAACATATTATGTTATAAATGATACCTCAGCTTATTAATAAGGTCCTCTGAGAGAAACATTATAATTCTACAATAGTACACTAGGCTATTGATGTGAATCACTAAGAACAAATTCCTATCATCCAATGAGACCAACATGGCATTTCATAATAACATCTTAGGCAATGATACAGTTCACTAGGATTAACACAACAGTTTTCAATAAGTAATCTAGCCTTTTGATCAAATGTCATTGGAAGAGCTACCAATTGTACAACAGTAACTCAGGAAATTGATACTCTCTAATCAGAGCAACACGTAAGCTACACGTATGTTACACAATACGATTCACACTGTCCTTTGAGAGCAACATAATAGTAATACATCAGAACCCTAAGCCATCGATACGGTCAACTGAGAGCAACACAACATTATTCTAAAGAACAAAACCAATTGGTAGCAACATGTATACTGAAAGCAACTGAACAGTTGTACAATCCAGTTTCATAACAGTTCTCAAGGCAAATGATGATGCAGTTGATACCAAGTATCCAAAGCTATTGGTACGGTCTACTAAAAACAACAAAACAGTCATACATTCGTACTCGACACAATTCAAACTTTCCATTGAGAGCAAACCAACAACTTAGCACCTATTTACCTGGTATTATTCAGTACACTGACCTATAAATACGGTCTATAGAGTGAAATAAAACATATTAGCATTTTTTGTCTATTGATAATGTCTCTAAGAGAAACTAAACATCAATAGTGGTACCTAAGGCAATTGGTAGTCTTCTGAGAGCAACACAACATCTATACATTAATATAACTTGTCTATTCATAAACCTTCTGGTAAGAACATAACCATTGCACCTTAGTACAATAGGCTAAACATATGTTCACCTAAGAAAACCATATTATGTTATGCATGATACCCTAGCTTATTGATAAGGTCCTCTGAGAGAAACATAACAATTGTACAATAGTATACTAGGCTATTGATGTGAATCACTAAGAACAAATTCCTATCATCCAATGAGACCAACATGGCATTTCATAATAACATCTTAGGCAATGATACAGTTCACTAGGATTAACACAACAGTTTTCAACAAGTAATCTAGCCTTTTGATCAAATGTCATTGGAAGAGATACCAATTGTACAACAGTAACTCTGGCAATTGATACCGTCTAATCAGATCAACATGCAAGTTACACGTATGTTACACAATACGATTCACACTGTCCTTTGAGAGCAACATAATAGTAATACATCAGAACCCTAAGCCATCGATATGGTCAACTGAGACCAACACAACATTATTCTAAAGAACAAAGCCAATTGGTAGCTATACTAAAAGCAACTGAACAGTTGTACAATCCAGTTTCATAACAGTACTCAAGGCAAATGATGATGCAGTTGATACCAAGTATCCAAAGCTATTGGTACGGTCTACTAAAAACAACAAAACAGTCATACATTCATACCCGACACAATTCAAACTTTCCACTGAGAGCAACCCAACAACTTAGCACCTATTAACCTGGTATTATTCAGTACACTGACCTATGAATACTGTCTATTGAGTGAAATAAAACAGCTACACATTAGTATTTTTTGTCTAGTGATAATGTCACTGAGAGAAACTTAACATCAATAGTGGTACCTAAGGCAATTGGTAGTCTTCTGAGAGCAACACAACATCTATACATTAATATAACTTGTCTATTCATAAACCTTCTGGTAAGAACATAACCATTGCACCTTAGTACAGTAGGCTAAACATATGTTCACCTAAGAAAACCATATTATGTTATGCATGATACCCTAGCTTATTGATAAGGTCCTCTGAGAGAAACATAATAATTGTACAATAGTACACTAGGCTATTGATGTGAATCACTAAGAACAAATTCCTATCATCCAATGAGACCAACATGGCATTTCATAATAACATCTTAGGCAATGATACAGTTCACTAGGATTAACACAACAATTTTCAATAAGTAATCTAGCCTTTTGATCAAATGTCATTGGAGGAGCTACCAATTGTACAACAGTAACTCAGGCAATTGATACCGTCTAATCAGATCAACACGTAAGTTACACATATGTTACACAATACGATTCACACTGTCCTTTGAGAGCAAAATAATAGTAATACATCACAACCCTAAGCCATCGATATGGTCAACTGAGAGCAACACAACATTATTCTAAAGAACCAAACCAATTAGTAGCAACATGTATACTGAAAGCAACTGAACAGTTGTACAATCCAATTTTATAACAGTACTCAAGGCAAATGATGATGCTGTTGATACCAAGTTCCAATGCTAATGGTACGGTCTACTAAGAACAACAAAACAGTCATACATTCGTACCCGACACAATTCAAACTTTCTACTGAGAGCAACCCAACAACTTAGCACCTATTTACCTGGTATTATTCAGTACACTTACCTATAAATACGGTCTATTGAGTGAAATAAAACATAATCAGTATTTTTTGTCTATTGATAATGTCTCTAAGAGAAACTTAACATTAATAGTGGTACCTAAGGCAATTGGTAGTCTTCTGAGAGCAACACAACATCTATACATTAATATAACTTGTCTATTCATAAACTTCTGGTAAGAACATAAGAATTGCACCTTAGTACAGTGGGCTTTACATATGTTCACCTAAGAAAACCATATTATGTTATGCATGGTACCCTAGCTTATTGATAATGTCCTCTGAGAGAAACATAACAATTGTACAATAGTATACTAGGCTATTGATGTGAATCACTAAGAACAAATTCCTATCATCCAATGAGACCAACCTGGCATTTCATAATAACATCTTAGGCAATGATACAGTTCACTAGGATTAACACAACAGTTTTCAATAAGTAATCTAGCCTTTTGATCAAATGTCATTGGAAGAGCTACAAATTGTACAACAGTAACTCAGGCAATTGATACCGTCTAATCAGATCAACACGCAAGTTACACGTATGTTACACAATACGATTAACACTGTCTATTGAGAGCAACATAATAGTTATACATCAGAACCCTAAGCCATCGATATGCTCAACTGATAGCAACACATTATTCTAAAGAACAAAACCAATTGGTAGCAACATGTATACTGAAAGCAACTGAACAGTTGTACAATCCAGTTTCATAACAGTTCTCAAGGCAAATGATGATGCAGTTGATACCAAGTATCCAAAGCTATTGGTACGGTCTACTAAAAACAACAAAACAGTCATACATTCGTACTCGACACAATTCAAACTTTCCATTGAGAGCAAACCAACAACTTAGCACCTATTTACCTGGTATTATTCAGTACACTGACCTATAAATACGGTCTATAGAGTGAAATAAAACATATTAGCATTTTTTGTCTATTGATAATGTCTCTAAGAGAAACTAAACATCAATAGTGGTACCTAAGGCAATTGGTAGTCTTCTGAGAGCAACACAACATCTATACATTAATATAACTTGTCTATTCATAAACCTTCTGGTAAGAACATAACCATTGCACCTTAGTACAATAGGCTAAACATATGTTCACCTAAGAAAACCATATTATGTTATGCATGATACCCTAGCTTATTGATAAGGTCCTCTGAGAGAAACTTAATAATTGTACAATAGTACACTAGGCTATTGGTGTGAATCACTAAGAACAAATTCCTATCATCCAATGAGACCAACATGGCATTTCATAATAACATCTTAGGCAATGATACAGTTCACTAGGATTAACACAACAGTTTTCAACAAGTAATCTAGCCTTTTGATCAAATGTCATTGGAAGAGATACCAATTGTACAACAGTAACTCTGGCAATTGATACCGTCTAATCAGATCAACATGCAAGTTACACGTATGTTACACAATACGATTCACACTGTCCTTTGAGAGCAACATAATAGTAATACATCAGAACCCTAAGCCATCGATATGGTCAACTGAGACCAACACAACATTATTCTAAAGAACAAAGCCAATTGGTAGCTATACTAAAAGCAACTGAACAGTTGTACAATCCAGTTTCATAACAGTACTCAAGGCAAATGATGATGCAGTTGATACCAAGTATCCAAAGCTATTGGTACGGTCTACTAAAAACAACAAAACAGTCATACATTCATACCCGACACAATTCAAACTTTCCACTGAGAGCAACCCAACAACTTAGCACCTATTAACCTGGTATTATTCAGTACACTGACCTATGAATACTGTCTATTGAGTGAAATAAAACAGCTACACATTAGTATTTTTTGTCTAGTGATAATGTCACTGAGAGAAACTTAACATCAATAGTGGTACCTAAGGCAATTGGTAGTCTTCTGAGAGCAACACAACATCTATACATTAATATAACTTGTCTATTCATAAACCTTCTGGTAAGAACATAACCATTGCACCTTAGTACAGTAGGCTAAACATATGTTCACCTAAGAAAACCATATTATGTTATGCATGATACCCTAGCTTATTGATAAGGTCCTCTGAGAGAAACATAATAATTGTACAATAGTACACTAGGCTATTGATGTGAATCACTAAGAACAAATTCCTATCATCCAATGAGACCAACATGGCATTTCATAATAACATCTTAGGCAATGATACAGTTCACTAGGATTAACACAACAATTTTCAATAAGTAATCTAGCCTTTTGATCAAATGTCATTGGAGGAGCTACCAATTGTACAACAGTAACTCAGGCAATTGATACCGTCTAATCAGATCAACATGTAAGTTACACATATGTTACACAATACGATTCACACTGTCCTTTGAGAGCAACATAATAGTAATACATCACAACCCTAAGCCATCGATATGGTCAACTGAGAGCAACACAACATTATTCTAAAGAACCAAACCAATTAGTAGCAACATGTATACTGAAAGCAACTGAACAGTTGTACAATCCAATTTTATAACAGTACTCAAGGCAAATGATGATGCTGTTGATACCAAGTTCCAATGCTAATGGTACGGTCTACTAAGAACAACAAAACAGTCATACATTCGTACCCGACACAATTCAAACTTTCTACTGAGAGCAACCCAACAACTTAGCACCTATTTACCTGGTATTATTCAGTACACTTACCTATAAATACGGTCTATTGAGTGAAATAAAACATATCAGTATTTTTTGTCTATTGATAATGTCTCTAAGAGAAACTTAACATCAATAGTGGTACCTAAGGCAATTGGTAGTCTTCTGAGAGCAACACAACATCTATACATTAATATAACTTGTCTATTCATAAACTTCTGGTAAGAACATAAGAATTGCACCTTAGTACAGTGGGCTATACATATGTTCACCTAAGAAAACCATATTATGTTATGCATGGTACCCTAGCTTATTGATAATGTCCTCTGAGAGAAACATAACAATTGTACAATAGTATACTAGGCTATTGATGTGAATCACTAAGAACAAATTCCTATCATCCAATGAGACCAACCTGGCATTTCATAATAACATCTTAGGCAATGATACAGTTCACTAGGATTAACACAACAGTTTTCAATAAGTAATCTAGCCTTTTGATCAAATGTCATTGGAAGAGCTACAAATTGTACAACAGTAACTCAGGCAATTGATACCGTCTAATCAGATCAACACGCAAGTTACACGTATGTTACACAATACGATTAACACTGTCTTTTGAGAGCAACATAATAGTTATACATCAGAACCCTAAGCCATCGATATGCTCAACTGATAGCAACACATTATTCTAAAGAACAAAACCAATTGGTAGCAACATGTATACTGAAAGCAACTGAACAGTTGTACAATCCAGTTTCATAACAGTAAAAAAAGGAAATGATGATGCAGTTGATACCATGTATCCAAAGCTATTGGTACGGTCTACTAAGAACAACAAAACAGTCATACATTCGTACCCGACACAATTCAAACTTTCTACTGAGAGCAACCCAACAACTTAGCACCTATTTACCTGGTATTATTCAGTACATTTACCCATAAATCGGTCTATTGAGTGAAATAAAACATATTAGTATTTTTTGTCTATTGATAATGTCTCTAAGAGAAAGTTAACATCAATAATGGTACCTAAGGCAATTGGTAGTCTTCTGCGAGCAACACAACATCTATACATTAATATAACTTGTCTATTCATAAACCTTCTGGTAAGAACATAACCATTGCACCTTAGTACAATAGGCTAAACATATGTTCACCTAAGAAAACCATATTATGTTATGCATGATACCCTAGCTTATTGATAAGGTCCTCTGAGAGAAACATAATAATTGTACAATAGTACACTAGGCTATTGATGTGAATCACTAAGAACAAATTCCTATCATCCAATGAGACCAACATGGCATTTCATAATAACATCTTAGGCAATGATACAGTTCACTAGGATTAACACAACAGTTTTCAATAAGTAATCTAGCCTTTTGATCAAATGTCATTGGAAGAGCTACCAATTGTACAATAGTAACTCAGGCAATTGATACCGTCTAATCAGGGAAACACGTAAGTTAAACATATGTTACACAATACGATTCACACTGTCCTTTGAGAGCAACATAATAGTAATACATCAGAACCCTAAGCCATCGATATGGTCAACTGATAGCAACACATTATTCTAAAGAACCAAACCAATTGGTAGCTATACTAAAAGCAACTGAACAGTTGTACAATCCAATTTTATAACAGTACTCAAGGCAAATGATGATGCTGTTGATACCAAGTTCCAATGCTAATGGTACGGTCTACTAAGAACAACAAAACAGTCATACATTCGTACCCGACACAATTCAAACTTTCTACTGAGAGCAACCCAACAACTTAGCACCTATTTACCTGGTATTATTCAGTACACTTACCTATAAATACCGTCTATTGAGTGAAATAAAACATATTAGTATTTTTTGTCTATTGATAATGTCTCTAAGAGAAACTTAACATCAATAGTGGTACCTAAGGCAATTGGTAGTCTTCTGAGAGCAACACAACATCTATACATTAATATAACTTGTCTATTCATAAAATTCTGGTAAGAACATAACAATTGCACCTTAGTACAGTGGGCTATACATATGTTCACCTAAGAAAACCATATTAAGTTATGCATGATACCCTAGCTTATTGATAATGTCCTCTGAGAGAAACATAATAATTGTACAAAAGTATACTAGGCTATTGATGTGAATCACTAAGAACAAATTCCTATCATCCAATGAGACCAACATGGCATTTCATAATAACATCTTAGGCAATGATACAGTTCACTAGGATTAACACAACAGTTTTCAACAAGTAATCTAGCCTTTTGATCAAATGTCATTGGAAGAGATACCAATTGTACAACAGTAACTCTGGCAATTGATACCGTCTAATCAGATCAACATGCAAGTTACACGTATGTTACACAATACGATTCACACTGTCCTTTGAGAGCAACATAATAGTAATACATCAGAACCCTAAGCCATCGATATGGTCAACTGAGAGCAACACAACATTATTCTAAAGAACAAAGCCAATTGGTAGCTATACTAAAAGCAACTGAACAGTTGTACAATCCAGTTTCATAACAGTAAAAAAAGGAAATGATGATGCTGTTGATACCAAGTTCCAATGCTAATGGTACGGTCTACTAAGAACAACAAAACAGTCATACATTCGTACCCGACACAATTCAAACTTTCCACTGAGAGCAACCCAACAACTTAGCACCTATTTACCTGGTATTATTCAGTACACTTACCTATAAATACGGTCTATTGAGTGAAATAAAACATATCAGTATTTTTTGTCTATTGATAATGTCTCTAAGAGAAACTTAACATCAATAGTGGTACCTAAGGCAATTGGTAGTCTTCTGAGAGCAACACAACATCTATACATTAATATAACTTGTCTATTCATAAACTTCTGGTAAGAACATAACAATTGCACCTTAGTACAGTGGGCTATACATATGTTCACCTAAGAAAACCATATTATGTTATGCATGGTACCCTAGCTTATTGATAATGTCCTCTGAGAGAAACATAACAATTGTACAATAGTATACTAGGCTATTGATGTGAATCACTAAGAACAAATTCCTATCATCCAATGAGACCAACCTGGCATTTCATAATAACATCTTAGGCAATGATACAGTTCACTAGGATTAACACAACAGTTTTCAATAAGTAATCTAGCCTTTTGATCAAATGTCATTGGAAGAGCTACAAATTGTACAACAGTAACTCAGGCAATTGATACCGTCTAATCAGATCAACACGCAAGTTACACGTATGTTACACAATACGATTAACACTGTCCTTTGAGAGCAACATAATAGTTATACATCAGAACCCTAAGCCATCGATATGCTCAACTGATAGCAACACATTATTCTAAAGAACAAAACCAATTCGTAGCTATACTAAAAGCAACTGAACAATTGTACAATCCAGTTTTATAACAGTACTCAAGGCAAATGGTGATGCAGTTGATACCAAGTATCCAATGCTAATGGTACGGTCTACTAAGAACAACAAAACAGTCATACATTCCTAATATAACTTGTCGTTTCATAAACCTTCTGGTAAGAACATAACCATTGCACCTTTAGTTAGTACAGTAGGCTAAACATATGGTCATCTAAGAAAAACATATTATGTTATAAATGATACCTCAGCTTATTAATAAGGTCCTCTGAGAGAAACATTATAATTCTACAATAGTACACTAGGCTATTGATGTGAATCACTAAGAACAAATTCCTATCATCCAATGAGACCAACATGGCATTTCATAATAACATCTTAGGCAATGATACAGTTCACTAGGATTAACACAACAGTTTTCAATAAGTAATCTAGCCTTTTGATCAAATGTCATTGGAAGAGCTACCAATTGTACAACAGTAACTCAGGAAATTGATACTCTCTAATCAGAGCAACACGTAAGCTACACATATGTTACACAATACGATTCACACTGTCCTTTGAGAGCAACATAATAGTAATACATCAGAACCCTAAGCCATCGATACGGTCAACTGAGAGCAACACAACATTATTCTAAAGAACAAAACCAATTGGTAGCAACATGTATACTGAAAGCAACTGAACAGTTGTACAATCCAGTTTCATAACAGTTCTCAAGGCAAATGATGATGCAGTTGATACCAAGTATCCAAAGCTATTGGTACGGTCTACTAAAAACAACAAAACAGTCATACATTCGTACCCGACACAATTCAAACTTTCCATTGCGAGCAAACCAACAACTTAGCACCTATTTACCTGGTATTATTCAGTACACTGACCTATAAATACGGTCTATAGAGTGAAATAAAACATATTAGCATTTTTTGTCTATTGATAATGTCTCTAAGAGAAACTAAACATCAATAGTGGTACCTAAGGCAATTGGTAGTCTTCTGAGAGCAACACAACATCTATACATTAATATAACTTGTCTATTCATAAACCTTCTGGTAAGAACATAACCATTGCACCTTAGTACAATAGGCTAAACATATGTTCACCTAAGAAAACCATATTATGTTATGCATGATACCCTAGCTTATTGATAAGGTCCTCTGAGAGAAACATAACAATTGTACAATAGTATACTAGGCTATTGATGTGAATCACTAAGAACAAATTCCTATCATCCAATGAGACCAACATGGCATTTCATAACAACATCTTAGGCAATGATACAGTTCACTAGGATTAACACAACAGTTTTCAACAAGTAATCTAGCCTTTTGATCAAATGTCATTGGAAGAGATACCAATTGTACAACAGTAACTCTGGCAATTGATACCGTCTAATCAGATCAACATGCAAGTTACACGTATGTTACACAATACGATTCACACTGTCCTTTGAGAGCAACATAATAGTAATACATCAGAACCCTAAGCCATCGATATGGTCAACTGAGACCAACACAACATTATTCTAAAGAACAAAGCCAATTGGTAGCTATACTAAAAGCAACTGAACAGTTGTACAATCCAGTTTCATAACAGTACTCAAGGCAAATGATGATGCAGTTGATACCAAGTATCCAAAGCTATTGGTACGGTCTACTAAAAACAACAAAACAGTCATACATTCATACCCGACACAATTCAAACTTTCCACTGAGAGCAACCCAACAACTTAGCACCTATTTACCTGGTATTATTCAGTACACTGACCTATGAATACTGTCTATTGAGTGAAATAAAACAGCTACACATTAGTATTTTTTGTCTATTGATAATGTCACTGAGAGAAACTTAACATCAATAGTGGTACCTAAGGCAATTGGTAGTCTTCTGAGAGCAACACAACATCTATACATTAATATAACTTGTCTATTCATAAACCTTCTGGTAAGAACATAACCATTGCACGTTAGTACAATAGGCTAAACATATGTTCACCTAAGAAAACCATATTATGTTATGCATGATACCCTAGCTTATTGATAAGGTCCTCTGAGAGAAACATAATAATTGTACAATAGTACACTAGGCTATTGATGTGAATCACTAAGAACAAATTCCTATCATCCAATGAGACCAACATGGCATTTCATAATAACATCTTAGGCAATGATACAGTTCACTAGGATTAACACAACAATTTTCAATAAGTAATCTAGCCTTTTGATCAAATGTCATTGGAGGAGCTACCAATTGTACAACAGTAACTCAGGCAATTGATACCGTCTAATCAGATCAACACGTAAGTTACACATATGTTACACAATACGATTCACACTGTCCTTTGAGAGCAACATAATAGTAATACATCACAACCCTAAGCAATCGATATGGTCAACTGAGAGCAACACAACATTATTCTAAAGAACCAAACCAATTAGTAGCAACATGTATACTGAAAGCAACTGAACAGTTGTACAATCCAATTTTATAACAGTACTCAAGGCAAATGATGATGCTGTTGATACCAAGTTCCAATGCTAATGGTACGGTCTACTAAGAACAACAAAACAGTCATACATTCGTACCCGACACAATTCAAACTTTCTACTGAGAGAAACCCAACAACTTAGCACCTATTTACCTGGTATTATTCAGTACACTTACCTATAAATACGGTCTATTGAGTGAAATAAAACATATCAGTATTTTTTGTCTATTGATAATGTCTCTAAGAGAAACTTAACATCAATAGTGGTACCTAAGGCAATTGGTAGTCTTCTGAGAGCAACACAACATCTATACATTAATATAACTTGTCTATTCATAAACTTCTGGTAAGAACATAAGAATTGCACCTTAGTACAGTGGGCTATACATATGTTCACCTAAGAAAACCATATTATGTTATGCATGGTACCCTAGCTTATTGATAATGTCCTCTGAGAGAAACATAACAATTGTACAATAGTATACTAGGCTATTGATGTGAATCACTAAGAACAAATTCCTATCATCCAATGAGACCAACCTGGCATTTCATAATAACATCTTAGGCAATGATACAGTTCACTAGGATTAACACAACAGTTTTCAATAAGTAATCTAGCCTTTTGATCAAATGTCATTGGAAGAGCTACAAATTGTACAACAGTAACTCAGGCAATTGATACCGTCTAATCAGATCAACACGCAAGTTACACGTATGTTACACAATACGATTAACACTGTCTTTTGAGAGCAACATAATAGTTATACATCAGAACCCTAAGCCATCGATATGCTCAACTGATAGCAACACATTATTCTAAAGAACAAAACCAATTGGTAGCAACATGTATACTGAAAGCAACTGAACAGTTGTACAATCCAGTTTCATAACAGTAAAAAAAGGAAATGATGATGCAGTTGATACCATGTATCCAAAGCTATTGGTACGGTCTACTAAGAACAACAAAACAGTCATACATTCGTACCCGACACAATTCAAACTTTCTACTGAGAGCAACCCAACAACTTAGCACCTATTTACCTGGTATTATTCAGTACATTTACCCATAAATCGGTCTATTGAGTGAAATAAAACATATTAGTATTTTTTGTCTATTGATAATGTCTCTAAGAGAAAGTTAACATCAATAATGGTACCTAAGGCAATTGGTAGTCTTCTGCGAGCAACACAACATCTATACATTAATATAACTTGTCTATTCATAAACCTTCTGGTAAGAACATAACCATTGCACCTTAGTACAATAGGCTAAACATATGTTCACCTAAGAAAACCATATTATGTTATGCATGATACCCTAGCTTATTGATAAGGTCCTCTGAGAGAAACATAATAATTGTACAATAGTACACTAGGCTATTGATGTGAATCACTAAGAACAAATTCCTATCATCCAATGAGACCAACATGGCATTTCATAATAACATCTTAGGCAATGATACAGTTCACTAGGATTAACACAACAGTTTTCAATAAGTAATCTAGCCTTTTGATCAAATGTCATTGGAAGAGCTACCAATTGTACAATAGTAACTCAGGCAATTGATACCGTCTAATCAGGGAAACACGTAAGTTAAACATATGTTACACAATACGATTCACACTGTCCTTTGAGAGCAACATAATAGTAATACATCAGAACCCTAAGCCATCGATATGGTCAACTGATAGCAACACATTATTCTAAAGAACCAAACCAATTGGTAGCTATACTAAAAGCAACTGAACAGTTGTACAATCCAATTTTATAACAGTACTCAAGGCAAATGATGATGCTGTTGATACCAAGTTCCAATGCTAATGGTACGGTCTACTAAGAACAACAAAACAGTCATACATTCGTACCCGACACAATTCAAACTTTCTACTGAGAGCAACCCAACAACTTAGCACCTATTTACCTGGTATTATTCAGTACACTTACCTATAAATACCGTCTATTGAGTGAAATAAAACATATTAGTATTTTTTGTCTATTGATAATGTCTCTAAGAGAAACTTAACATCAATAGTGGTACCTAAGGCAATTGGTAGTCTTCTGAGAGCAACACAACATCTATACATTAATATAACTTGTCTATTCATAAAATTCTGGTAAGAACATAACAATTGCACCTTAGTACAGTGGGCTATACATATGTTCACCTAAGAAAACCATATTAAGTTATGCATGATACCCTAGCTTATTGATAATGTCCTCTGAGAGAAACATAATAATTGTACAAAAGTATACTAGGCTATTGATGTGAATCACTAAGAACAAATTCCTATCATCCAATGAGACCAACATGGCATTTCATAATAACATCTTAGGCAATGATACAGTTCACTAGGATTAACACAACAGTTTTCAACAAGTAATCTAGCCTTTTGATCAAATGTCATTGGAAGAGATACCAATTGTACAACAGTAACTCTGGCAATTGATACCGTCTAATCAGATCAACATGCAAGTTACACGTATGTTACACAATACGATTCACACTGTCCTTTGAGAGCAACATAATAGTAATACATCAGAACCCTAAGCCATCGATATGGTCAACTGAGAGCAACACAACATTATTCTAAAGAACAAAGCCAATTGGTAGCTATACTAAAAGCAACTGAACAGTTGTACAATCCAGTTTCATAACAGTAAAAAAAGGAAATGATGATGCTGTTGATACCAAGTTCCAATGCTAATGGTACGGTCTACTAAGAACAACAAAACAGTCATACATTCGTACCCGACACAATTCAAACTTTCCACTGAGAGCAACCCAACAACTTAGCACCTATTTACCTGGTATTATTCAGTACACTTACCTATAAATACGGTCTATTGAGTGAAATAAAACATATTAGTATTTTTTGTCTATTGATAATGTCTCTAAGAGAAACTTAACATCAATAGTGGTACCTAAGGCAATTGGTAGTCTTCTGAGAGCAACACAACATCTATACATTAATATAACTTGTCTATTCATAAACTTCTGGTAAGAACATAACAATTGCACCTTAGTACAGTGGGCTATACATATGTTCACCTAAGAAAACCATATTATGTTATGCATGGTACCCTAGCTTATTGATAATGTCCTCTGAGAGAAACATAACAATTGTACAATAGTATACTAGGCTATTGATGTGAATCACTAAGAACAAATTCCTATCATCCAATGAGACCAACCTGGCATTTCATAATAACATCTTAGGCAATGATACAGTTCACTAGGATTAACACAACAGTTTTCAATAAGTAATCTAGCCTTTTGATCAAATGTCATTGGAAGAGCTACAAATTGTACAACAGTAACTCAGGCAATTGATACCGTCTAATCAGATCAACACGCAAGTTACACGTATGTTACACAATACGATTAACACTGTCCTTTGAGAGCAACATAATAGTTATACATCAGAACCCTAAGCCATCGATATGCTCAACTGATAGCAACACATTATTCTAAAGAACAAAACCAATTCGTAGCTATACTAAAAGCAACTGAACAATTGTACAATCCAGTTTTATAACAGTACTCAAGGCAAATGGTGATGCAGTTGATACCAAGTATCCAATGCTAATGGTACGGTCTACTAAGAACAACAAAACAGTCATACATTCCTAATATAACTTGTCGTTTCATAAACCTTCTGGTAAGAACATAACCATTGCACCTTTAGTTAGTACAGTAGGCTAAACATATGGTCATCTAAGAAAAACATATTATGTTATAAATGATACCTCAGCTTATTAATAAGGTCCTCTGAGAGAAACATTATAATTCTACAATAGTACACTAGGCTATTGATGTGAATCACTAAGAACAAATTCCTATCATCCAATGAGACCAACATGGCATTTCATAATAACATCTTAGGCAATGATACAGTTCACTAGGATTAACACAACAGTTTTCAATAAGTAATCTAGCCTTTTGATCAAATGTCATTGGAAGAGCTACCAATTGTACAACAGTAACTCAGGAAATTGATACTCTCTAATCAGAGCAACACGTAAGCTACACATATGTTACACAATACGATTCACACTGTCCTTTGAGAGCAACATAATAGTAATACATCAGAACCCTAAGCCATCGATACGGTCAACTGAGAGCAACACAACATTATTCTAAAGAACAAAACCAATTGGTAGCAACATGTATACTGAAAGCAACTGAACAGTTGTACAATCCAGTTTCATAACAGTTCTCAAGGCAAATGATGATGCAGTTGATACCAAGTATCCAAAGCTATTGGTACGGTCTACTAAAAACAACAAAACAGTCATACATTCGTACCCGACACAATTCAAACTTTCCATTGCGAGCAAACCAACAACTTAGCACCTATTTACCTGGTATTATTCATTACACTGACCTATAAATACGGTCTATAGAGTGAAATAAAACATATTAGCATTTTTTGTCTATTGATAATGTCTCTAAGAGAAACTAAACATCAATAGTGGTACCTAAGGCAATTGGTAGTCTTCTGAGAGCAACACAACATCTATACATTAATATAACTTGTCTATTCATAAACCTTCTGGTAAGAACATAACCATTGCACCTTAGTACAATAGGCTAAACATATGTTCACCTAAGAAAACCATATTATGTTATGCATGATACCCTAGCTTATTGATAAGGTCCTCTGAGAGAAACATAACAATTGTACAATAGTATACTAGGCTATTGATGTGAATCACTAAGAACAAATTCCTATCATCCAATGAGACCAACATGGCATTTCATAACAACATCTTAGGCAATGATACAGTTCACTAGGATTAACACAACAGTTTTCAACAAGTAATCTAGCCTTTTGATCAAATGTCATTGGAAGAGATACCAATTGTACAACAGTAACTCTGGCAATTGATACCGTCTAATCAGATCAACATGCAAGTTACACGTATGTTACACAATACGATTCACACTGTCCTTTGAGAGCAACATAATAGTAATACATCAGAACCCTAAGCCATCGATATGGTCAACTGAGACCAACACAACATTATTCTAAAGAACAAAGCCAATTGGTAGCTATACTAAAAGCAACTGAACAGTTGTACAATCCAGTTTCATAACAGTACTCAAGGCAAATGATGATGCAGTTGATACCAAGTATCCAAAGCTATTGGTACGGTCTACTAAAAACAACAAAACAGTCATACATTCATACCCGACACAATTCAAACTTTCCACTGAGAGCAACCCAACAACTTAGCACCTATTTACCTGGTATTATTCAGTACACTGACCTATGAATACTGTCTATTGAGTGAAATAAAACAGCTACACATTAGTATTTTTTGTCTATTGATAATGTCACTGAGAGAAACTTAACATCAATAGTGGTACCTAAGGCAATTGGTAGTCTTCTGAGAGCAACACAACATCTATACATTAATATAACTTGTCTATTCATAAACCTTCTGGTAAGAACATAACCATTGCACCTTAGTACAATAGGCTAAACATATGTTCACCTAAGAAAACCATATTATGTTATGCATGATACCCTAGCTTATTGATAAGGTCCTCTGAGAGAAACATAATAATTGTACAATAGTACACTAGGCTATTGATGTGAATCACTAAGAACAAATTCCTATCATCCAATGAGACCAACATGGCATTTCATAATAACATCTTAGGCAATGATACAGTTCACTAGGATTAACACAACAGTTTTCAATAAGTAATCTAGCCTTTTGATCAAATGTCATTGGAAGAGCTACCAATTGTACAATAGTAACTCAGGCAATTGATACCGTCTAATCAGGGAAACACGTAAGTTAAACATATGTTACACAATACGATTCACAATGTCCTTTGAGAGCAACATAATAGTAATACATCAGAACCCTAAGCCATCGATATGGTCAACTGATAGCAACACATTATTCTAAAGAACCAAACCAATTGGTAGCTATACTAAAAGCAACTGAACAGTTGTACAATCCAATTTTATAACAGTACTCAAGGCAAATGATGATGCTGTTGATACCAAGTTCCAATGCTAATGGTACGGTCTACTAAGAACAACAAAACAGTCATACATTCGTACCCGACACAATTCAAACTTTCTACTGAGAGCAACCCAACAACTTAGCACCTATTTACCTGGTATTATTCAGTACACTTACCTATAAATACCGTCTATTGAGTGAAATAAAACATATTAGTATTTTTTGTCTATTGATAATGTCTCTAAGAGAAACTTTACATCAATAGTGGTACCTAAGGCAATTGGTAGTCTTCTGAGAGCAACACAACATCTATACATTAATATAACTTGTCTATTCATAAAATTCTGGTAAGAACATAACAATTGCACCTTAGTACAGTGGGCTATACATATGTTCACCTAAGAAAACCATATTAAGTTATGCATGATACCCTAGCTTATTGATAATGTCCTCTGAGAGAAACATAATAATTGTACAAAAGTATACTAGGCTATTGATGTGAATCACTAAGAACAAATTCCTATCATCCAATGAGACCAACATGGCATTTCATAATAACATCTTAGGCAATGATACAGTTCACTAGGATTAACACAACAGTTTTCAATAAGTAATCTAGCCTTTTGATCAAATGTCAATGGAAGAGCTACAAATTGTACAACAGTAACTCAGGCAATTGATACCGTCTAATCAGATCAACACGCAAGTTACACGTATGTTACACAATACGATTAACACTGTCCTTTGAGAGCAACATAATAGTTATACATCAGAACCCTAAGCCATCGATATGCTCAACTGATAGCAACACATTATTCTAAAGAACAAAACCAATTCGTAGCTATACTAAAAGCAACTGAACAATTGTACAATCCAGTTTTATAACAGTACTCAAGGCAAATGGTGATGCAGTTGATACCAAGTATCCAATGCTAATGGTACGGTCTACTAAGAACAACAAAACAGTCATACATTCCTAATATAACTTGTCGTTTCATAAACCTTCTGGTAAGAACATAACCATTGCACCTTTAGTTAGTACAGTAGGCTAAACATATGGTCATCTAAGAAAAACATATTATGTTATGAATGATACCTCAGCTTATTTATAAGGTCCTCTGAGAGAAACATTATAATTCTACAATAGTACACTAGGCTATTGATGTGAATCACTAAGAACAAATTCCTATCATCCAATGAGACCAACATGGCATTTCATAATAACATCTTAGGCAATGATACAGTTCACTAGGATTAACACAACAGTTTTCAATAAGTAATCTAGCCTTTTGATCAAATGTCATTGGAAGAGCTACCAATTGTACAACAGTAACTCAGGAAATTGATACTCTCTAATCAGAGCAACACGTAAGCTACACATATGTTACACAATACGATTCACACTGTCCTTTGAGAGCAACATAATAGTAATACATCACAACCCTAAGCCATCGATACGGTCAACTTAGAGCAACACAACATTATTCTAAAGAACAAAACCAATTGGTAGCAACATGTATACTGAAAGCAACTGAACAGTTGTACAATCCAGTTTCATAACAGTACTCAAGGCAAATGATGATGCAGTTGATACCAAGTATCCAAAGCTATTGGTACGGTCTACTAAAAACAACAAAACAGTCATACATTCGTACCCGACACAATTCAAACTTTCCACTGAGAGCAACCCAACAACTTAGCACCTATTTACCTGGTATTATTCAGTACACTGACCTATGAATACCGTCTATTGAGTGAAATAAAACAGCAACACATTAGTATTTTTGTCTATTGATAATGTCACTGAGAGAAACTTAACATCAATAGTGGTACCTAAGGCAATTGGTAGTCTTCTGAGAGCAACACAACATCTATACATTAATATAACTTGTCTATTCATAAACCTTCTGGTAAGAACATAACCATTGCACCTTAGCACAGTAGGCTAAACATATGTTCACCTAAGAAAACCATATTATGTTATGCATGATACCTTAGCTTATTGATAAGGTCCTCTGAGAGAAACATAATAATTGTACAATAGTATACTAGGCTATTGATGTGAATCACTAAGAACAAATTCCTATCATCCAATGAGACCAACATGGCATTTCATAATAACATCTTAGGCAATGATACAGTTCACTAGGATTAACACAACAGTTTTCAATAAGTAATCTAGCCTTTTGATCAAATGTCATTGGAAGAGCTACCAATTGTACAATAGTAACTCAGGCAATTGATATCGTCTAATCAGAGCAACACGTAAGTTACACATATGTTACACAATACGATTCACACTGTCCTTTGAGAGCAACATAATAGTAATACATCACAACCCTAAGCCATCGATATGGTCAACTGAGAGCAACACAACATTATTCTAAAAAACCAAACCAATTGGTAGCTATACTAAAAGCAACTGAACAGTTGTACAATCCAGTTTTATAACAGTACTCAAGGCAAATGATGATGCTGTTGATACCAGGTTCCAATGCTAATGGTACGGTCTACTAAGAACAACAAAACAGTCATACATTCGTACCCGACACAATTCAAACTTTCCACTGAGAGCAACCCAACAACTTAGCACCTATTTACCTGGTATTATTCAGTACACTGACCTATAAATACGGTCTATTGAGTGAAATAAAACATATTAGCATTTTTTGTCTATTGATAAAGTCTCTAAGAGAAACTAAACATTAATAGTGGTACCTAAGGCAATTGGTAGTCTTCTGAGAGCAACACAACATCTATACATTAATATAACTTGTCTATTCATAAACCTTCTGGTAAGAACATAACCATTGCACCTTAGTACAATAGGCTAAACATATGTTCACCTAAAAAAACCATATTATGTTATGCATGATACCCTAGCTTATTGATAAGGTCCTCTGAGAGAAACATAACAATTGTACAATAGTATACTAGGCTATTGATGTGAATCACTAAGAACAAATTCCTATCATCCAATGAGACCAACATGGCATTTCATAATAACATCTTAGGCAATGATACAGTTCACTAGGATTAACACAACAGTTTTCAATAAGTAATCTAGCCTTTTGATCAAATGTCATTGGAAGAGATACCAATTGTACAACAGTAACTCAGGCAATTGATACCGTCTAATCAGATCAACATGCAAGTTACACATATGTTACACAATACGATTCACACTGTCTTTTGAGAGCAACATAATAGTAATACATCAGAACCCTAAGCCATTGATATAGTCAACTGAGACCAACACAACATTATTCTAAAGAACAAAACCAATTGGTAGCTATACTAAAAGCAACTGAACAGTTGTACAATCCAGTTTTATAACGGTACTCAAGGCAAATGATGATGCAGTTGATACCAAGTATCCAAAGCTATTGGTACGGTCTACTAAAAACAACAAAACAGTCATACATTCGTACCCGACACAATTCAAACTTTCCACTGAGAGCAACCCAACAACTTAGCACCTTTTAACCTGGTATTATTCAGTACACTGACCTATGAATACTGTCTATTGAGTGAAATAAAACAGCTACACATTAGTATTTTTTGTCTATTGATAATGTCACTGAGAGAAACTTAACATCAATAGTGGTACCTAAGGCAATTGGTAGTCTTCTGAGAGCAACACAACATCTATACATTAATATAACTTGTCTATTCATAAACCTTCTGGTAAGAACATAACCATTGCACCTTAGTACAGTAGGCTAAACATATGTTCACCGAAGAAAACCATATTATATAATGCATGATACCCTAGCTTATTGATAAGGTCCTCTGAGAGAAACATAATAATTGTACAATAGTACACTAGGCTATTGATGTGAATCACTAAGAACAAATTCCTATCATCCAATGAGACCAACATGGCATTTCATAATAACATCTTAGGCAATGATACAGTTCACTAGGATTAACACAACAATTTTCAATAAGTAATCTAGCCTTTTGATCAAATGTCATTGGAGGAGCTACCAATTGTACAACAGTAACTCAGGCAATTGATACCGTCTAATCAGATCAACACGTAAGTTACACATATGTTACACAATACGATTCACACTGTCCTTTGAGAGCAACATAATAGTAATACATCACAACCCTAAGCCATCGATATGGTCAACTGAGAGCAACACAACATTATTCTAAAGAACCAAACCAATTAGTAGCAACATGTATACTGAAAGCAACTGAACAGTTGTACAATCCAGTTTCATAACAGTACTCAAGGCAAATGATGATGCTGTTGATACCAAGTTCCAATGCTAATGGTACGGTCTACTAAGAACAACAAAACAGTCATACATTCGTACCCGACACAATTCAAACTTTCCACCGAGAGCAACCGAACAACTTAGCACCTATTTACCTGGTATTATTCAGTACACTGACCTATAAATACGGTCTATTGAGTGAAATAAAACATATTAGCATTTTTTGTCTATTGATAATGTCTCTAAGAGAAACTAAACATCAATAGTGGTACCTAAGGCAATTGGTAGTCTACTGCGAGCAACACATCATCTATACATTAATATAACTTGTCTATTCATAAACCTTCTGGTAAGAACATAACCATTGCACCTTAGTACAGTAGGCTAAACATATGTTCACCTAAGAAAACCATATTATGTTATGCATGATACCCTAGCTTATTGATATGGTCCTCTGAGAGAAACATAACAATTGTACAATAGTATACCAGGCTATTGATGTGAATCACTAAGAACAAATTCCTATCATCCAATGAGACCAACAAGGCATTTCATAATAACATCATAGGCAATGATACAGTTCACTAGGATTAACACAACAGTTTTCAATAAGTAATCTAGCCTTTTGATCAAACGTCATTGGAAGAGATACCAATTGTACAACAGTAACTCTGGCAATTGATACCGTCTCATCAGATCAACACGCAAGTTACATGTATGTTACACAATACCATTAACACTGTCCTTTGAGAGCAACATAATAGTAATACATCAGAACCCTAAGCCATCGATATGGTCAACTGAGAGCAACACATTATTCTAAAGAACAAAACCAATTGGTAGCTATACTAAAAGCAACTGAACAGTTGTACAATCCAGTTTTATAACAGTACTCAAGGCAAATGATGATGCAGTTGATACCAAGTATCCAAATCTATTGGTACGGTCTACTAAGAACAACAAAACAGTCATACATTCGTACCCGACACAATTCAAACTTTCCACTGAGAGCAACCCAACAACTTAGCACCTATTTACCTGGTATTATTCAGTACACTGACCTATGAATACTGTCTATTGAGTGAAATAAAACAGCTACACATTAGTATTTTTTGTCTATTGATAATGTCTCTGAGAGAAACTTAACATCAATAGTGGTACCTAAGGCAATTGGTAGTCTTCTGAGAGCAACACAACATCTATACATTAATATAACTTGTCTATTCATAAACCTTCTGGTAAGAACATAACCATTGCACCTTAGTACAGTAGGCTAAACATATGTTCACCGAAGAAAACCATATTGTTATAAATGATACCCTAGCTTATTGATAAGGTCCTCTGAGAGAAACATAATAATTGTACAATAGTACACTAGGCTATTGATTTGAATCACTAAGAACAAATTCCTATCATCCAATGAGACCAACATGGCATTTCATAATAACATCTTAGGCAATGATACAGTTCACTAGGATTAACACAACAGTTTTCAATGAGTAATCTAGCCTTTTGATCAAATGTCATTGGAAGAGATACCAATTGTACAACAGTAACTCTGGCAATTGATACCGTCTAATCAGATCAACACGCAAGTTACACATATGTTACACAATACGATTCACACTGTCCTTTGAGAGCAACATAATAGTAATACATCAGAACCCTAAGCCATCGATATGGTCAACTGAGAGCAACACAACATTATTCTAAAGAACCAAACCAATTGGTAGCTATACTAAAAGCAACCGAACAGTTGTACAATCCAGTTTCATAACAGAACTCAAGGCAAATGATGATGCAGTTGATACCAAGTATCCAAAGCTATTGGTACGGTCTACTAAAAACAACAAAACAGTCATACATTCGTACCCGACACAATTCAAACTTTCCACTGAGAGCAACCCAACAACTTAGCACCTATTAACCTGGTATTATTCAGTACACTGACCTATGAATACTGTCTATTGAGTGAAATAAAACAGCTACACATTAGTATTTTTTGTCTATTGAAAATGTCACTGAAAGAAACTTAACATCAATAGTGGTACCTAAGGCAATTGGTAGTCTTCTGAGAGCAACACAACATCTATACATTAATATAACTTGTCTATTCATAAACCTTCTGGTAAGAACATAACCATTGCACCTTAGTACAGTAGGCTAAACATATGTTCACCTAAGAAAACCATATTATGTTATGCATTATACCCTAGCTTATTGATAAGGTCCTCTGAGAGAAACATAATAATTGTACAATAGTACACTAGGCTATTGATGTGAATCACTAAGAACAAATTCCTATCATCCAATGAGACCAACATGGCATTTCATAATAACATCTTAGGCAATGATACAGTTCACTAGGATTAACACAACAGTTTTCAATAAGTAATCTAGCCTTTTGATCAAATGTCATTGGAGGAGCTACCAATTGTACAACAGTAACTCAGGCAATTGATACCGTCTAATCAGATCAACACGTAAGTTACACATATGTTACACAATACTATTCACACTGTCCTTTGAGAGCAACATAATAGTAATACATCACAACCCTAAGCCATCGATATGGTCAACTGAGAGCAACACAACATTATTCTAAAGAACCAAACCAATTAGTAGCAACATGTATACTGAAAGCAACTGAACAGTTGTACAATCCAGTTTTATAACAGTACTCAAGGCAAATGATGATGCTGTCTTCTGAGAGCAACACAACATCTATACATTAATATAACTTGTCTATTCATAAACCTTCTGGTAAGAACATAACCATTGCACCTTAGTACAGTAGGCTAAACATATGTTCACCGAAGAAAACCATATTATGTTATTCATGATACCCTAGCTTATTGATAAGGTCCTCTGAGAGAAACATAATAATTGTACAATAGTACACTAGGCTATTGATGTGAATCACTAAGAACAAATTCCTATCATCCAATGAGACCAACATGGCATTTCATAATAACATCTTAGGCAATGATACAGTTCACTAGGATTAACACAACAATTTTCAATAAGTAATCTAGCCTTTTGATCAAATGTCATTGGAGGAGCTACCAATTGTACAACAGTAACTCAGGCAATTGATACCGTCTAATCAGATCAACACGTAAGTTACACATATGTTACACAATACGATTCACACTGTCCTTTGAGAGCAACATAATAGTAATACATCACAACCCTAAGCCATCGATATGGTCAACTGAGAGCAACACAACATTATTCTAAAGAACCAAACCAATTAGTAGCAACATGTATACTGAAAGCAACTGAACAGTTGTACAATCCAGTTTCATAACAGTACTCAAGGCAAATGATGATGCTGTTGATACCAAGTTCCAATGCTAATGGTACGGTCTACTAAGAACAACAAAACAGTCATACATTCGTACCCGACACAATTCAAACTTTCCTCCGAGAGCAACCCAACAACTTAGCACCTTTTTACCTGGTATTATTTAGTACACTGACCTATAAATACGGTCTATTGAGTGAAATAAAACATATTAGCATTTTTTGTCTATTGATAATGTCTCTAAGAGAAACTAAACATCAATAGTGGTACCTAAGGCAATTGGTAGTCTACTGCGAGCAACACATCATCTATACATTAATATAACTTGTCTATTCATAAACCTTCTGGTAAGAACATAACCATTGCACCTTAGTACAGTAGGCTAAACATATGTTCACCGAAGAAAACCATATTATGTTATGCATGATACCCTAGCTTATTGATATGGTCCTCTGAGAGAAACATAACAATTGTACAATAGTATACTAGGCTATTGATGTGAATCACTAAGAACAAATTCCTATCATCCAATGAGACCAACAAGGCATTTCATAATAACATCATAGGCAATGATACAGTTCACTAGGATTAACACAACAGTTTTCAATAAGTAATCTAGCCTTTTGATCAAACGTCATTGGAAGAGCTACCAATTGTACAACAGTAACTCTGGCAATTGATACCGTCTCATCAGATCAACACGCAAGTTACACGTATGTTACACAATACCATTAACACTGTCCTTTGAGAGCAACATAATAGTAATACATCAGAACCCTAAGCCATCGATATGGTCAACTGAGAGCAACACATTATTCTATAGAACAAAACCAATTGGTAGCTATACTAAAAGCAACTGAACAGTTGTACAATCCAGTTTTATAACAGTACTCAAGGCAAATGATGATGCAGTTGATACCAAGTATCCAAATCTATTGGTACGGTCTACTAAGAACAACAAAACAGTCATACATTCGTACCCGACACAATTCAAACTTTCCACTGAGAGCAACCCAACAACTTAGCACCTATTTACCTGGTATTATTCAGTACACTGACCTATGAATACTGTCTATTGAGTGAAATAAAACAGCTACACATTAGTATTTTTTGTCTATTGATAATGTCTCTGAGAGAAACTTAACATCAATAGTGGTACCTAAGGCAATTGGTAGTCTTCTGAGAGCAACACAACATCTATACATTAATATAACTTGTCTATTCATAAACCTTCTGGTAAGAACATAACCATTGCACCTTAGTACAGTAGGCTAAACATATGTTCACCGAAGAAAACCATATTGTTATAAATGATACCCTAGCTTATTGATAAGGTCCTCTGAGAGAAACATAATAATTGTACAATAGTACACTAGGCTATTGATTTGAATCACTAAGAACAAATTCCTATCATCCACTGAGACCAACATGGCATTTCATAATAACATCTTAGGCAATGATACAGTTCACTAGGATTAACACAACAGTTTTCAATGAGTAATCTAGCCTTTTGATCAAATGTCATTGGAAGAGATACCAATTGTACAACAGTAACTCTGGCAATTGATACCGTCTAATCAGATCAACACGCAAGTTACACATATGTTACACAATACGATTCACACTGTCCTTTGAGAGCAACATAATAGTAATACATCAGAACCCTAAGCCATCGATATGGTCAACTGAGAGCAACACAACATTATTCTAAAGAACAAAACCAATTGGTAGCTATACTAAAAGCAACCGAACAGTTGTACAATCCAGTTTCATAACAGAACTCAAGGCAAATGATGATGCAGTTGATACCAAGTATCCAAAGCTATTGGTACGGTCTACTAAAAACAACAAAACAGTCATACATTCGTACCCGACACAATTCAAACTTTCCACTGAGAGCAACAACACAACTTAGCACCTATTAACCTGGTATCATTCAGTACACTGACCTATGAATACTGTCTATTGAGTGAAATAAAACAGCTACACATTAGTATTTTTTGTCTATTGATAATGTCACTGAAAGAAACTTAACATCAATAGTGGTACCTAAGGCAATTGGTAGTCTTCTGAGAGCAACACAACATCTATACATTAATATAACTTGTCTATTCATAAACCTTCTGGTAAGAACATAACCATTGCACCTTAGTACAGTAGGCTAAACATATGTTCACCGAAGAAAACCATATTATGTTATGCATGATACCCTAGCTTATTGATAAGGTCCTCTGAGAGAAACATAATAATTGTACAATAGTACACTAGGCTATTGATGTGAATCACTAAGAACAAATTCCTATCATCCAATGAGACCAACATGGCATTTCATAATAACATCTTAGGCAATGATACAGTTCACTAGGATTAACACAACAGTTTTCAATAAGTAATCTAGCCTTTTGATCAAATGTCATTGGAGGAGCTACCAATTGTACAACAGTAACTCAGGCAATTGATACCGTCTAATCAGATCAACACGTAAGTTACACATATGTTACACAATACGATTCACACTGTCCTTTGAGAGCAACATAATAGTAATACATCAGAACCCTAAGCCATCGATATGGTCAACTGAGAGCAACACAACATTATTCTAAAGAACCAAACCAATTAGTAGCAACATGTATACTGAAAGCAACTGAACAGTTGTACAATCCAGTTTTATAACAGTACTCAAGGCAAATGATGATGCTGTTGATACCAAGTTCCAATGCTAATGGTACGGTCTACTAAGAACAACAAAACAGTCATACATTCGTACCCGACACAATTCAAACTTTCCACCGAGAGCAACCCAACAACTTAGCACCTATTTACCTGGTATTATTCAGTACACTGACCTATAAATACGGTCTATTGAGTGAAATAAAACATATTAGCATTTTTTGTCTATTGATAATGTCTCTAAGAGAAACTAAACATCAATAGTGGTACCTAAGGCAATTGGTAGTCTACTGCGAGCAACACATCATCCATACATTAATATAACTTGTCTATTCATAAACCTTCTGGTAAGAACATAACCATTGCACCTTAGTACAGTAGGCTAAACATATGTTCACCGAAGAAAACCATATTATGTTATGCATGATACCCTAGCTTATTGATATGGTCCTCTGAGAGAAACATAACAATTGTACAATAGTATACTAGGCTATTGATGTGAATCACTAAGAACAAATTCCTATCATCCAATGAGACCAACATGGCATTTCATAATAACATCATAGGCAATGATACAGTTCACTAGGATTAACACAACAGTTTTCAATAAGTAATCTAGCCTTTTGATCAAACGTCATTGGAAGAGCTACCAATTGTACAACAGTAACTCTGGCAATTGATACCGTCTCATCAGATCAACACGCAAGTTACACGTATGTTACACAATACCATTAACACTGTCCTTTGAGAGCAACATAATAGTAATACATCAGAACCCTAAGCCATCGATATGGTCAACTGAGAGCAACACATTATTCTAAAGAACCAAACCAATTGGTAGCTATACTAAAAGCAACCGAACAGTTGTACAATCCAGTTTTATAACAGTACTCAAGGCAAATGATGATGCAGTTGATACCAAGTATCCAAATCTATTGGTACGGTCTACTAAGAACAACAAAACAGTCATACATTCGTACCCGACACAATTCAAACTTTCCACTGAGAGCAACCCAACAACTTAGCACCTATTTACCTGGTATTATTCAGTACACTGACCTATGAATACTGTCTATTGAGTGAAATAAAACAGCTACACATTAGTATTTTTTGTCTATTGATAATGTCTCTGAGAGAAACTTAACATCAATAGTGGTACCTAAGGCAATTGGTAGTCTTCTGAGAGCAACACAACATCTATACATTAATATAACTTGTCTATTCATAAACCTTCTGGTAAGAACATAACCATTGCACCTTAGTACAGTAGGCTAAACATATGTTCACCGAAGAAAACCATATTGTTATAAATGATACCCTAGCTTATTGATAAGGTCCTCTGAGAGAAACATAATAATTGTACAATAGTACACTAGGCTATTGATTTGAATCACTAAGAACAAATTCCTATCATCCAATGAGACCAACATGGCATTTCATAATAACATCTTAGGCAATGATACAGTTCACTAGGATTAACACAACAGTTTTCAATGAGTAATCTAGCCTTTTGATCAAATGTCATTGGAAGAGATACCAATTGTACAACAGTAACTCTGGCAATTGATACCGTCTAATCAGATCAACACGCAAGTTACACACATGTTACACAATACGATTCACACTGTCCTTTGAGAGCAACATAATAGTAATACATCAGAACCCTAAGCCATCGATATGGTCAACTGAGAGCAACACAACATTATTCTAAAGAACAAAACCAATTGGTAGCTATACTAAAAGCAACCGAACAGTTGTACAATCCAGTTTCATAACAGAACTCAAGGCAAATGATGATGCAGTTGATACCAAGTATCCAAAGCTATTGGTACGGTCTACTAAAAACAACAAAACAGTCATACATTCGTACCCGACACAATTCAAACTTTCCACTGAGAGCAACCCAACAACTTAGCACCTATTAACCTGGTATTATTCAGTATACTGACCTATGAATACTGTCTATTGAGTGAAATAAAACAGCTACACATTAGTATTTTTTGTCTATTGATAATGTCACTGAAAGAAACTTAACATCAATAGTGGTACCTAAGGCAATTGGTAGTCTTCTGAGAGCAACACAACATCTATACATTAATATAACTTGTCTATTCATAAACCTTCTGGTAAGAACATAACCATTGCACCTTAGTACAGTAGGCTAAACATATGTTCACCGAAGAAAACCATATAATGTTTTGCATTATACCCTAGCTTATTGATAAGGTCCTCTGAGAGAAACATAATAATTGTACAATAGTACACTAGGCTATTGATGTGAATCACTAAGAACAAATTCCTATCATCCAATGAGACCAACATGGCATTTCATAATAACATCTTAGGCAATGATACAGTTCACTAGGATTAACACAACAGTTTTCAATAAGTAATCTAGCCTTTTGATCAAATGTCATTGGAGGAGCTACCAATTGTACAACAGTAACTCAGGCAATTGATACCGTCTAATCAGATCAACACGTAAGTTACACATATGTTACACAATACGATTCACACTGTCCTTTGAGAGCAACATAATAGTAATACATCAGAACACTAAGCCATCGATATGGTCAACTGAGAGCAACACAACATTATTCTAAAGAACCAAACCAATTAGTAGCAACATGTATACTGAAAGCAACTGAACAGTTGTACAATCCAGTTTTATAACAGTACTCAAGGCAAATGATGATGCTGTCTTCTGAGAGCAACACAACATCTATACATTAATATAACTTGTCTATTCATAAACCTTCTGGTAAGAACATAACCATTGCACCTTAGTACAGTAGGCTAAACATATGTTCACCGAAGAAAACCATATTATGTTATGCATGATACCCTAGCTTATTGATAAGGTCCTCTGAGAGAAACATAATAATTGTACAATAGTACACTAGGCTATTGATGTGAATCACTAAGAACAAATTCCTATCATCCAATGAGACCAACATGGCATTTCATAATAACATCTTAGGCAATGATACAGTTCACTAGGATTAACACAACAATTTTCAATAAGTAATCTAGCCTTTTGATCAAATGTCATTGGAGGAGCTACCAATTGTACAACAGTAACTCAGGCAATTGATACCGTCTAATCAGATCAACACGTAAGTTACACATATGTTACACAATACGATTCACACTGTCCTTTGAGAGCAACATAATAGTAATACATCACAACCCTAAGCCATCGATATGGTCAACTGAGAGCAACACAACATTATTCTAAAGAACCAAACCAATTAGTAGCAACATGTATACTGAAAGCAACTGAACAGTTGTACAATCCAGTTTCATAACAGTACTCAAGGCAAATGATGATGCTGTTGATACCAAGTTCCAATGCTAATGGTACGGTCTACTAAGAACAACAAAACAGTCATACATTCGTACCCGACACAATTCAAACTTTCCACCGAGAGCAACCGAACAACTTAGCACCTATTTACCTGGTATTATTCAGTACACTGACCTATAAATACGGTCTATTGAGTGAAATAAAACATATTAGCATTTTTTGTCTATTGATAATGTCTCTAAGAGAAACTAAACATCAATAGTGGTACCTAAGGCAATTGGTAGTCTACTGCGAGCAACACATCATCTATACATTAATATAACTTGTCTATTCATAAACCTTCTGGTAAGAACATAACCATTGCACCTTAGTACAGTAGGCTAAACATATGTTCACCTAAGAAAACCATATTATGTTATGCATGATACCCTAGCTTATTGATATGGTCCTCTGAGAGAAACATAACAATTGTACAATAGTATACTAGGCTATTGATGTGAATCACTAAGAACAAATTCCTATCATCCAATGAGACCAACAAGGCATTTCATAATAACATCATAGGCAATGATACAGTTCACTAGGATTAACACAACAGTTTTCAATAAGTAATCTAGCCTTTTGATCAAACGTCATTGGAAGAGCTACCAATTGTACAACAGTAACTCTGGCAATTGATACCGTCTAATCAGATCAACACGTAAGCTACACATATGTTACACAATACGATTCACACTGTCCTTTGAGAGCAACATAATAGTAATACATCAGAACCCTAAGCCATCGATATGGTCAACTGAAACCAACACAACATTATTCTAAAGAACAAAACCAATTGGTAGCTATACTAAAAGCAACTGAACAGTTGTACAATCCAGTTTTATAACAGTACTCAAGGCAAATGATGATGCAGTTGATACCAAGTATCAAATGCTATTGGTACGGTCTACTAAGAACAACAAAACAGTCATACATTCGTACCCGACACAATTCAAACTTTCCACTGAGAGCAAACCAATAACTTAGCACCTATTTACCTGGTATTATTCAGTACACTGACCTATGAATACTGTCTATTGAGTGAAATAAAACAGCTACACATTAGTATTTTTTGTCTATTGATAATGTCACTGAGAGAAACTCAACATCAATAGTGGTACCTAAGGCAATTGGTAGACTTCTGAGAGCAACACAACATCAACACATTAATATAACTTGTCTATTCATAAACCTTCTGGTAAAAACATAACCATTGCACCTTAGTACAGTAGGCTAAACATATGTTCACCTAAGAAAACCATATTGTTATGAATGATACCCTAGCTTATTGATAAAGTCCTCTGAGAGAAACATAATAATTGTACAATAGTACACTAGGCTATTGATGTGAATCACTAAGAACAAATTCCTATCATCCAATGAGACCAACATGGCATTTCATAATAACATCTTAGGCAATGATACAGTTCACTAGGATTAACACAACAGTTTTCAGTAAGTAATCTAGCCTTTTGATCAAATGTCATTGGAAGAGCTACCAATTGTACAACAGTTACTCAGGCAATTGATACCGTCTAATCAGAGCAACACGTAAGTTACACATGTTACACAATACGATTCACACTGTCCTTTGAGAGCAACATAATAGTAATACATCAGAACCCTAAGCCATCGATATGGTCAACTGAAACCAACACAACATTATTCTAAAGAACAAAACCAATTGGTAGCTATACTAAAAGCAACTGAACAGTTGTACAATCCAGTTTTATAACAGTACTCAAGGCAAATGATGATGCAGTTGATACCAAGTATCCAATGCTATTGGTACGGTCTACTAAGAACAACAAAACAGTCATACATTCGTACCCGACACAATTCAAACTTTCCACTGAGAGCAAACCAATAACTTAGCACCTATTTACCTGGTATTATTCAGTACACTGACCTATGAATACTGTCTATTGAGTGAAATAAAACAGCTACACATTAGTATTTTTTGTCTATTGATAATGTCACTGAGAGAAACTCAACATCAATAGTGGTACCTAAGGCAATTGGTAGTCTTCTGAGAGCAACACAACATCTACACATTAATATAACTTGTCTATTCATAAACCTTCTGGTAAGAACATAACCATTGCACCTTAGTACAGTAGGCTAAACATATGTTCACCTAAGAAAACCATATTGTTATGAATGATACCCTAGCTTATTGATAAAGTCCTCTGAGAGAAACATAATAATTGTACAATAGTACACTAGGCTATTGATGTGAATCACTAAGAACAAATTCCTATCATCCAATGAGACCAACATGGCATTTCATAATAACATCTTAGGCAATGATACAGTTCACTAGGATTTACACAACAGTTTTCAGTAAGTAATCTAGCCTTTTGATCAAATGTCATTGGAAGAGCTACCAATTGTACAATAGTAACTCAGGCAATTGATACCGTCTAATCAGAGCAACACGTAAGTTACACATGTTACACAATACGATTCACACTGTCCTTTGAGAGCAACATAATAGTAATACATCAGAACCCTAAGCCATCGATATGGTCAACTGAGACCAACACAACATTATTCTAAAGAACCAAACCAATTGGTAGCTATACTAAAAGCAACTGAACAGTTGTACAATCCAGTTTCATAACAGTACTCAAGGCAAATGATGATGCAGTTGATACCAAGTATCCAATGCTATTGGTACGGTCTACTAAGAACAACAAAACAGTCATACATTCGTACCCGACACAATTCAAACTTTCCACTGAGAGCAAACCAACAACTTAGTACCTATTTACCTGGTTTTAATCAGTATACTGACCTATGAATACTGTCTATTGAGTGAAATAAAACAGCTACCCATTAGTATTTTTTGTCTATTGATAATGTCACTGAGAGAAACTTAACATCAATAGTGGTACCTAAGGCAATTGGTAGACTTCTGAGAGCAACACAACATCTATACATTAATATAACGTGTCTATTCATAAACCTTCTGGTAAGAACATAACCATTGCACCTTAGTACAGTAGACTACACATATGCTCACCTAAGAAAACCATATTATCTTATGCATGATACCTTAGCTTATTGATAAGGTCCTCTGAGAGAAACATAATAATTGTACAATAGTACACTAGGCTATTGATGTGAATCAATAAGATCATTCCTATCATCCAATGAAACCAACATGGCATTTCATAATAACATCTTAGGCAATGAGACAGTTCACAAGGATTAACACAACAGTTTTCAATAAGTAATCTAGCCTTTTGATCAAATGTCATTGGAAGAGGTACCAATTGTACAACAGTAACTCTGGCAATTGATACCGTCTAATCAGATCAACACGTAAGCTACACATATGTTACACAATACGATTCACACTGTCCTTTGAGAGCAACATAATAGTAATACATCAGAACCCTAAGCCATCGATATGGTCAACTGAAACCAACACAACTTTATTCTAAAGAACAAAACCAATTGGTAGCTATACTAAAAGCAACTGAACAGTTGTACAATCCAGTTTTATAACAGTACTCAAGGCAAATGATGATGCAGTTGATACCAAGTATCCAATGCTATTGGCACGGTCTACTAAGAACAACAAAACAGTCATACATTCGTACCCGACACAATTCAAACTTTCCACTGAGAGCAACCCAACAACTTAGCACCTATTTACCTGGTTTTAATCAGTATACTGACCTATGAATACGGTCTACTGAGTGAAATAAAACAGCTACCCATTAGTATTTTTTGTCTATTGATAATGTCACTGAGAGAAACTTAACATCAATAGTGGTACCTAAGGCAATTGGTAGTCTTCTGAGAGCAACACAACATCTATACATTAATATAACTTGTCTATTCATAAACCTTCTGGTAAGAACATAACCATTCCACCTTAGTACAGTAGGCTAAACATATGTTCACCTACGAAAACCATATTATCTTATGCATGATACCCTAGCTTATTGATAATGTCCTCTGAGAGAAACATAATAATTGTACAATAGTACACTAGGCTATTGATGTGAATCACTAAGAACAAATTCCTATCATCCAATGAGACCATATGACATTTCATAATAACATCTTAGGCAATGATACAGTTCACTACGATTAACACAACAGTTTTCAATAAGTAATCTAGCATTTTGATCAAATGTCATTGGAAGAGCTACCAATTGTACAACAGTAACTCAGGCAATTGATGCCGTCTAATCAGAGCAACACATAAGTTACACATGTTACACAATACGATTCACACTGTCCTTTGAGAGCAACATAATAGTAATACATCAGAACCCTAAGCCATCGATATGGTCAACTGAGACCAACACAACATTATTCTAAAGAACCAAACCAATTGGTAGCTATACTAAAAGCAACTGAACAGTTGTACAATCCAGTTTTATAACAGTACTCAAGGCAAATGATGATGCAGTTGATACCAAGTATCCAATGCTATTGGTACGGTCTACTAAGAACAACAAAACAGTCATACATTCGTACCCGACACAATTCAAACTTTCCACTAAGAGCAACCCAACAACTTAGCACCTATTTACCTGGTATTATTCAGTACACTGACCTATGAATACTGTCTATTGAGTGAAATAAAACAGCTACACATTAGTATTTTTTGTCTATTGATAATGTCACTGACAGAAACTCAACATCAATAGTTGTACCTAAGGCAATTGGTAGTCCTCTGAGAGCAACACAGCATCTACACATTAATATAACTTGTCTATTTATAAACCTTCTGGTAAGAACATAACCATAGCACTTTAGTACAGTAGGCTAAACATATGTTCACCTAAGAAAACCATATTGTTATGAATGATACTCTAGCTTATTGATAAAGTCCTCTGAGAGAAACATAACAATTGTACAACACTACACTAGGCTATTGATGTGAATCACTAAGAACAAATTCCTATCATCCAATGAGACCAACATGGCATTTCATAATAACATCTTAGGCAATGATACAGTTCACTAGGATTTACACAACAGTTTTCAGAAAGTAATCTAGCCTTTTGATCAAATGTCATTGGAAGAGCTACCAATTGTACAACAGTAACTCAGGCAATTGATACCGTCTAATCAGAGCAACACGAACGATACACATATGTTACACAATACGATTCACACTGTCCTTTGAGAGCAACATAATAGTGATACATCAGAACCCTAAGCCATCGATATGGTCAACTGAGAGCAACACAACATTATTCTAAAGAACAAAACCAATTAGTAGCTATACTAAAAGCAACTGAACAGTTGTACAATCCAGTTTCATAACAGTACTCAAGGCAAATGATGATGCAGTTGATACCAAGTATCCAATGCTATTGGTACGGTCTACTAAGAACAACAAAACAGTCATACATTCGTACCCGACACAATTCAAACTTTCCACTGAGAGCAAACCAACAACTTAGCACCTATTTACCTGGTATTATTCAGTACACTGACCTATGAATACTGTCTATTGAGTGAAATAAAACAGCTACCCATTAGTATTTTTTGTCTATTGATAATGTCACTGAGAGAAACTTAACATCAATAGTGGTACCTAAGGCAATTGGTAGTCTTCTGAGAGCAACACAACATCTATACATTAATATAACTTGTCTATTCATAAACCTTCTGGTAAGAACATAACCATTGCACCTTAGTACAGTAGACTACACATATGTTCACTTAACAAAACCATATTGTTATGAATGATACCCTAGCTTATTGATAAAGTCCTCTGAGAGAAACATAATAATTGTACAATAGTACACTAGGCTATTGATGTGAATCACTAAGAACAAATTCCTATCATCCAATGAGACCAACATGGCATTTCATAATAACATCTTAGGCAATGATACAGTTCACTAAGATTAACACAACAGTTTTCAATAAGTAATCTAGCATTTTGATCAAATGTCATTGGAAGAGCTACCAATTGTACAACAGTAACTCAGGCAATTGATACCGTCTAATCAGAGCAACACGAACGATACACATATGTTACACAATACGATTCACACTGTCCTTTGAGAGCAACATAATAGTGATACATCAGAACCCTAAGCCATCGATATGGTCAACTGAGAGCAACACAACATTATTCTAAAGAACAAAACCAATTAGTAGCTATACTAAAAGCAACTGAACAGTTGTACAATCCAGTTTCATAACAGTACTCAAGGCAAATGATGATGCAGTTGATACCAAGTATCCAATGCTATTGGTACGGTCTACTAAGAACAACAAAACAGTCATACATTCGTACCCGACACAATTCAAACTTTCCACTGAGAGCAAACCAACAACTTAGCACCTATTTACCTGGTATTATTCAGTACACTGACCTATGAATACTGTCTATTGAGTGAAATAAAACAGCTACCCATTAGTATTTTTTGTCTATTGATAATGTCACTGAGAGAAACTTAACATCAATAGTGGTACCTAAGGCAATTGGTAGTCTTCTGAGAGCAACACAACATCTATACATTAATATAACTTGTCTATTCATAAACCTTCTGGTAAGAACATAACCATTGCACCTTAGTACAGTAGACTACACATATGTTCACTTAACAAAACCATATTGTTATGAATGATACCCTAGCTTATTGATAAAGTCCTCTGAGAGAAACATAATAATTGTACAATAGTACACTAGGCTATTGATGTGAATCACTAAGAACAAATTCCTATCATCCAATGAGACCAACATGGCATTTCATAATAACATCTTAGGCAATGATACAGTTCACTAAGATTAACACAACAGTTTTCAATAAGTAATCTAGCATTTTGATCAAATGTCATTGGAAGAGCTACCAATTGTACAACAGTAACTCAGGCAATTGATACCGTCTAATCAGAGAAACACGTAAGTTAAACATATGTTACACAATACGATTCACACTGTCCTTTGAGAGCAACATAATAGTAATACATCAGAACCCTAAGCCATCGATATGGTCAACTGAGACCAACACAACATTATTCTAAAGAACCAAACCAATTGGTAGCTATACTAAAAGCAACTGAACAGTTGTACAATCCAGTTTCATAACAGTACTCAAGGCAAATGATGATGCAGTTGATACCAAGTATCCAATGCTATTGGTACGGTCTACTAAGAACAACAAAACAGTCATACATTCGTACCCGACACAATTCAAACTTTCCACTGAGAGCAACCCAACAACTTAGCACCTATTTACCTGGTATTATTCAGTACACTGACCTATGAATACTGTCTATTGAGTGAAATAAAACAGCTACACATTAGTATTTTTTGTCTATTGATAATGTCACTGAGAGAAACTTAACATCAATAGTGGTACCTAAGGCAATTGGTAGTCTTCTGAGAGCAACACAACATCTATACATTAATATAACTTGTCTATTCATAAACCTCCTGGTAAGAACATAACCATTGCACCTTAGTACAGTAGGCTAAACATATGTTCACCTAACAAAACCATATTATCTTATGCATGATACCCTAGCTTATTGATAATGTCCTCTGAAACAAACATAATATTTGTACAATAGTACACTAGGCTATTGATGTGAATCACTAAGAACAAATTCCTATCATCCAATGAGACCAACATGGCATTTCATAATAACATCTTAGGCAATGATACAGTTCACTAGGATTAACACAACAGTTTTCAATAAGTAATCTAGCATTTTGATCAAATGTCATTGGAAGAGCTACCAATTGTACAATAGTAACTCAGGCAATTGATACCGTCTAATCAGAGCAACACGTAAGTTACACATGTTACACAATACGATTCACATTGTCCTTTGAGAGCAACATAATAGTAATACATCAGAACCCTAAGCCATCGATATGGTCAACTGAGACCAACACAACATTATTCTAAAGAACCAAACCAATTGGTAGCTATACTAAAAGCAACTGAACAGTTGTACAATCCAGTTTTATAACAGTACTCAAGGCAAATGATGATGCAGTTGATACCAAGTATCCAATGCTATTGGTACAGTCTACTAAGAACAACAAAACAGTCATACATTCGTACCCGACACAATTCAAACTTTCCACTGAGAGCAACCCAACAACTTAGCACCTATTTACCTGGTATTATTCAGTACACTGACCTATGAATACTGTCTATTGAGTGAAATAAAACAGCTACACATTAGTATTTTTTGTCTATTGATAATGTCACTGAGAGAAACTTAACATCAATAGTGGTACCTAAGGCAATTGGTAGTCTTCTGAAAGCAACACAACATCTATACATTAATATAACTTGTCTATTCATAAACCTTCTGGTAAGAACATAACCATTCCACCTCAGTACAGTAGGCTAAACATATGTTCACCTAACAAAACCATATTATCTTATACATGATACCCTAGCTTATTGATAATGTCCTGTGAGAGAAACATAATAATTGTACAATAGTACACTAGGCTATTGATGTGAATCACTAAGAACAAATTCCTATCATCCAATGAGACCAACATGGCATTTCATAATAACATCCTAGGCAATGATACAGTTCACTAAGATTAACACAACAGTTTTCAATAAGTAATCTAGCCTTTTGATCAAATGTCATTGGAAGAGCTACCAATTGTACAATAGTAACTCAGGCAATTGATACCGTCTAATCAGGGAAACACGTAAGTTAAACATATGTTACACAATACGATTCACACTGTCCTTTGAGAGCAACATAATAGTAATACATCAGAACCCTAAGCCATCGATATGGTCAACTGAGACCAACACAACATTATTCTAAAGAACCAAACCAATTGGTAGCTATACTAAAATCAACTGAACAGTTGTACAATCCATTTTTATAACAGTACTCAAGGCAAATGATGATGCAGTTGATACCAAGTATCCAATGCTATTGGTACAGTCTACTAAGAACAACAAAACAGTCATACATTCGTACCTGACACAATTCAAACTTTCCACTGTGAGTAACCCAACAACTTAGCACCTATTTACCTGGTATTATTCAGTACACTGACCTATGAATACTGTCTATTGAGTGAAATAAAACAGCTACACATTAGTATTTTTTGTCTAGTGATAATGTCACTGAGAGAAACTTAACATCAATAGTGGTACCTAAGGCAATTGGTAGTCTTCTGAGAGCAACACAACATCTACACATTAATATAACTTGTCTATTCATAAACCTTCTGGTAAGAACATAACCATTCCACCTTAGTACAGTAGGCTAAACATATGTTCACCTAAGAAAACCATATTGTTATGAATGATACCCTAGCTTATTGATAAAGTCCTCTGAGAGAAACATAATAATTGTACAATAGCACACTAGGCTATTGATGTGAATCACTAAGAACAAATTCCTATCATCCAATGAGACCAACATGGCATTTCATAATAACATCTTAGGCAATGATACAGTTCACTAGGATTTACACAACAGTTTTCAGTAAGTAATCTAGCCTTTTGATCAAATATCATTGGAAGAGCTACCAATTGTACAATAGTAACTCAGGCAATTGATACCGTCTAATCAGAGCAACACGTAAGTTACACATGTTACACAATACGATTCACACTGTCCTTTGAGAGCAACATAATAGTAATACATCAGAACCCTAAGCCATCGATATGGTCAACTGAGACCAACACAACATTATTCTAAAGAACCAAACCAATTGGTAGCTATACTAAAAGCAACTGAACAGTTGTACAATCCAGTTTCATAACAGTACTCAAGGCAAATGATGATGCAGTTGATACCAAGTATCCAATGCTATTGGTACGGTCTACTAAGAACAACAAAACAGTCATACATTCGTACCCGACACAATTCAAACTTTCCACTGAGAGCAAACCAACAACTTAGTACCTATTTACCTGGTTTTAATCAGTATACTGACCTATGAATACTGTCTATTGAGTGAAATAAAACAGCTACCCATTAGTATTTTTTGTCTATTGATAATGTCACTGAGAGAAACTTAACATCAATAGTGGTACCTAAGGCAATTGGTAGTCTTCTGAGAGCAACACAACATCTATACATTAATATAACTTGTCTATTCATAAACCTTCTGGTAAGAACATAACCATTGCACCTTAGTACAGTAGACTACACATATGCTCACCTAAGAAAACCATATTATCTTATGCATGATACCTTAGCTTATTGATAAGGTCCTCTGAGAGAAACATAATAATTGTACAATAGTACACTAGGCTATTGATGTGAATCAATAAGATCATTCCTATCATCCAATGAAACCAACATGGCATTTCATAATAACATCTTAGGCAATGAGACAGTTCACAAGGATTAACACAACAGTTTTCAATAAGTAATCTAGCCTTTTGATCAAATGTCATTGGAAGAGGTACCAATTGTACAACAGTAACTCTGGCAATTGATACCGTCTAATCAGATCAACACGTAAGCTACACATATGTTACACAATACGATTCACACTGTCCTTTGAGAGCAACATAATAGTAATACATCAGAACCCTAAGCCATCGATATGGTCAACTGAAACCAACACAACTTTATTCTAAAGAACAAAACCAATTGGTAGCTATACTAAAAGCAACTGAACAGTTGTACAATCCAGTTTTATAACAGTACTCAAGGCAAATGATGATGCAGTTGATACCAAGTATCCAATGCTATTGGCACGGTCTACTAAGAACAACAAAACAGTCATACATTCGTACCCGACACAATTCAAACTTTCCACTGAGAGCAACCCAACAACTTAGCACCTATTTACCTGGTTTTAATCAGTATACTGACCTATGAATACGGTCTACTGAGTGAAATAAAACAGCTACCCATTAGTATTTTTTGTCTATTGATAATGTCACTGAGAGAAACTTAACATCAATAGTGGTACCTAAGGCAATTGGTAGTCTTCTGAGAGCAACACAACATCTATACATTAATATAACTTGTCTATTCATAAACCTTCTGGTAAGAACATAACCATTCCACCTTAGTACAGTAGGCTAAACATATGTTCACCTACGAAAACCATATTATCTTATGCATGATACCCTAGCTTATTGATAATGTCCTCTGAGAGAAACATAATAATTGTACAATAGTACACTAGGCTATTGATGTGAATCACTAAGAACAAATTCCTATCATCCAATGAGACCATATGACATTTCATAATAACATCTTAGGCAATGATACAGTTCACTACGATTAACACAACAGTTTTCAATAAGTAATCTAGCATTTTGATCAAATGTCATTGGAAGAGCTACCAATTGTACAACAGTAACTCAGGCAATTGATACCGTCTAATCAGAGAAACACGTAAGTTAAACATATGTTACACAATACGATTCACACTGTCCTTTGAGAGCAACATAATAGTAATACATCAGAACCCTAAGCCATCGATATGGTCAACTGAGACCAACACAACCTTATTCTAAAGAACCAAACCAATTGGTAGCTATACTAAAAGCAACTGAACAGTTGTACAATCCAGTTTCATAACAGTACTCAAGACAAATGATGATGCAGTTGATACCAAGTATCCAATGCTATTGGTACGGTCTACTAAGAACAACAAAACAGTCATACATTCGTACCCGACACAATTCAAACTTTCCACTGAGAGCAACCCAACAACTTAGCACCTATTTACCTGGTATTATTCAGTACACTGACCTATGAATACTGTCTATTGAGTGAAATAAAACAGCTACACATTAGTATTTTTTGTCTATTGATAATGTCACTGACAGAAACTCAACATCAATAGTGGTACCTAAGGCAATTGGTAGTCCTCTGAGAGCAACACAGCATCTACACATTAATATAACTTGTCTATTTATAAACCTTCTGGTAAGAACATAACCATAGCACTTTAGTACAGTAGGCTAAACATATGTTCACCTAAGAAAACCATATTGTTATGAATGATACTCTAGCTTATTGATAAAGTCCTCTGAGAGAAACATAACAATTGTACAACACTACACTAGGCTATTGATGTGAATCACTAAGAACAAATTCCTATCATCCAATGAGACCAACATGGCATTTCATAATAACATCTTAGGCAATGATACAGTTCACTAGGATTTACACAACAGTTTTCAGAAAGTAATCTAGCCTTTTGATCAAATGTCATTGGAAGAGCTACCAATTGTACAACAGTAACTCAGGCAATTGATACCGTCTAATCAGAGCAACACGAACGATACACATATGTTACACAATACGATTCACACTGTCCTTTGAGAGCAACATAATAGTGATACATCAGAACCCTAAGCCATCGATATGGTCAACTGAGAGCAACACAACATTATTCTAAAGAACAAAACCAATTAGTAGCTATACTAAAAGCAACTGAACAGTTGTACAATCCAGTTTCATAACAGTACTCAAGGCAAATGATGATGCAGTTGATACCAAGTATCCAATGCTATTGGTACGGTCTACTAAGAACAACAAAACAGTCATACATTCGTACCCGACACAATTCAAACTTTCCACTGAGAGCAAACCAACAACTTAGCACCTATTTACCTGGTATTATTCAGTACACTGACCTATGAATACTGTCTATTGAGTGAAATAAAACAGCTACCCATTAGTATTTTTTGTCTATTGATAATGTCACTGAGAGAAACTTAACATCAATAGTGGTACCTAAGGCAATTGGTAGTCTTCTGAGAGCAACACAACATCTATACATTAATATAACTTGTCTATTCATAAACCTTCTGGTAAGAAGATAACCATTGCACCTTAGTACAGTAGACTACACATATGTTCACTTAACAAAACCATATTGTTATGAATGATACCCTAGCTTATTGATAAAGTCCTCTGAGAGAAACATAATAATTGTACAATAGTACACTAGGCTATTGATGTGAATCACTAAGAACAAATTCCTATCATCCAATGAGACCAACATGGCATTTCATAATAACATCTTAGGCAATGATACAGTTCACTAAGATTAACACAACAGTTTTCAATAAGTAATCTAGCATTTTGATCAAATGTCATTGGAAGAGCTACCAATTGTACAACAGTAACTCAGGCAATTGATACCGTCTAATCAGAGAAACACGTAAGTTAAACATATGTTACACAATACGATTCACACTGTCCTTTGAGAGCAACATAATAGTAATACATCAGAACCCTAAGCCATCGATATGGTCAACTGAGACCAACACAACATTATTCTAAAGAACCAAACCAATTGGTAGCTATACTAAAAGCAACTGAACAGTTGTACAATCCAGTTTCATAACAGTACTCAAGGCAAATGATGATGCAGTTGATACCAAGTATCCAATGCTATTGGTACGGTCTACTAAGAACAACAAAACAGTCATACATTCGTACCCGACACAATTCAAACTTTCCACTGAGAGCAACCCAACAACTTAGCACCTATTTACCTGGTATTATTCAGTACACTGACCTATGAATACGGTCTACTGAGTGAAATAAAACAGCTACCCATTAGTATTTTTTGTCTATTGATAATGTCACTGAGAGAAACTTAACATCAATAGTGGTACCTAAGGCAATTGGTAGTCTTCTGAGAGCAACACAACATCTATACATTAATATAACTTGTCTATTCATAAACCTTCTGGTAAGAACATAACCATTCCACCTTAGTACAGTAGGCTAAACATATGTTCACCTAAGATAACCATATTGTTATGAATGATACCCTAGCCTATTGATAAAGTCCTATGAGAGAAACATAATAATTGTACAATAGTACACTAGGCTATTGATTTGAATCACTAAGAACAAATTCCTATCATCCAATGAGACCAACATGACATTTCATAATAACATCTTAGGCAATGATACAGTTCACTAGGATTAACACAACAGTTTTCAATAAGTAATCTAGCATTTTGATCAAATGTCATTGGAAGAGCTACCAATTGTACAACAGTAACTCAGGCAATTGATACCGTCTAATCAGAGAAACACGTAAGTTAAACATATGTTACACAATACGATTCACACTGTCCTTTGAGAGCAACATAATAGTAATACATCAGAACCCTAAGCCATCGATATGGTCAACTGAGACCAACACAACCTTATTCTAAAGAACCAAACCAATTGGTAGCTATACTAAAAGCAACTGAACAGTTGTACAATCCAGTTTCATAACAGTACTCAAGACAAATGATGATGCAGTTGATACCAAGTATCCAATGCTATTGGTACGGTCTACTAAGAACAACAAAACAGTCATACATTCGTACCCGACACAATTCAAACTTTCCACTGAGAGCAACCCAACAACTTAGCACCTATTTACCTGGTATTATTCAGTACACTGACCTATGAATACTGTCTATTGAGTGAAATAAAACAGCTACACATTAGTATTTTTTGTCTATTGATAATGTCACTGACAGAAACTCAACATCAATAGTGGTACCTAAGGCAATTGGTAGTCCTCTGAGAGCAACACAGCATCTACACATTAATATAACTTGTCTATTTATAAACCTTCTGGTAAGAACATAACCATAGCACTTTAGTACAGTAGGCTAAACATATGTTCACCTAAGAAAACCATATTGTTATGAATGATACTCTAGCTTATTGATAAAGTCCTCTGAGAGAAACATAAGAATTGTACAACACTACACTAGGCTATTGATGTGAATCACTAAGAACAAATTCCTATCATCCAATGAGACCAACATGGCATTTCATAATAACATCTTAGGCAATGATACAGTTCACTAGGATTTACACAACAGTTTTCAGAAAGTAATCTAGCCTTTTGATCAAATGTCATTGGAAGAGCTACCAATTGTACAACAGTAACTCAGGCAATTGATACCGTCTAATCAGAGCAACACGAACGATACACATATGTTACACAATACGATTCACACTGTCCTTTGAGAGCAACATAATAGTGATACATCAGAACCCTAAGCCATCGATATGGTCAACTGAGAGCAACACAACATTATTCTAAAGAACAAAACCAATTAGTAGCTATACTAAAAGCAACTGAACAGTTGTACAATCCAGTTTCATAACAGTACTCAAGGCAAATGATGATGCAGTTGATACCAAGTATCCAATGCTATTGGTACGGTCTACTAAGAACAACAAAACAGTCATACATTCGTACCCGACACAATTCAAACTTTCCACTGAGAGCAAACCAACAACTTAGCACCTATTTACCTGGTATTATTCAGTACACTGACCTATGAATACTGTCTATTGAGTGAAATAAAACAGCTACCCATTAGTATTTTTTGTCTATTGATAATGTCACCGAGAGAAACTTAACATCAATAGTGGTACCTAAGGCAATTGGTAGTCTTCTGAGAGCAACACAACATCTATACATTAATATAACTTGTCTATTCATAAACCTTCTGGTAAGAACATAACCATTGCACCTTAGTACAGTAGACTACACATATGTTCACCTAACAAAACCATATTGTTATGAATGATACCCTAGCTTATTGATAAAGTCCTCTGAGAGAAACATAATAATTGTACAATAGTACACTAGGCTATTGATGTGAATCACTAAGAACAAATTCCTATCATCCAATGAGACCAACATGACATTTCATAATAACATCTTAGGCAATGATACAGTTCACTAAGATTAACACAACAGTTTTCAATAAGTAATCTAGCATTTTGATCAAATGTCATTGGAAGAGCTACCAATTGTACAACAGTAACTCAGGCAATTGATACCGTCTAATCAGAGAAACACGTAAGTTAAACATATGTTACACAATACGATTCACACTGTCCTTTGAGAGCAACATAATAGTAATACATCAGAACCCTAAGCCATCGATATGGTCAACTGAGACCAACACAACATTATTCTAAAGAACCAAACCAATTGGTAGCTATACTAAAAGCAACTGAACAGTTGTACAATCCAGTTTCATAACAGTACTCAAGGCAAATGATGATGCAGTTGATACCAAGTATCCAATGCTATTGGTACGGTCTACTAAGAACAACAAAACAGTCATACATTCGTACCCGACACAATTCAAACTTTCCACTGAGAGCAACCCAACAACTTAGCACCTATTTACCTGGTATTATTCAGTACACTGACCTATGAATACTGTCTATTGAGTGAAATAAAACAGCTACACATTAGTATTTTTTGTCTATTGATAATGTCACTGAGAGAAACTTAACATCAATAGTGGTACCTAAGGCAATTGGTAGTCTTCTGAGAGCAACACAACATCTATACATTAATATAACTTGTCTATTCATAAACCTTCTGGTAAGAACATAACCATTGCACCTTAGTACAGTAGACTACACATATGTTCACTTAACAAAACCATATTGTTATGAATGATACCCTAGCTTATTGATAAAGTCCTCTGAGAGAAACATAATAATTGTACAATAGTACACTAGGCTATTGATGTGAATCACTAAGAACAAATTCCTATCATCCAATGAGACCAACATGGCATTTCATAATAACATCTTAGGCAATGATACAGTTCACTAAGATTAACACAACAGTTTTCAATAAGTAATCTAGCATTTTGATCAAATGTCATTGGAAGAGCTACCAATTGTACAACAGTAACTCAGGCAATTGATACCGTCTAATCAGAGAAACACGTAAGTTAAACATATGTTACACAATACGATTCACACTGTCCTTTGAGAGCAACATAATAGTAATACATCAGAACCCTAAGCCATCGATATGGTCAACTGAGACCAACACAACATTATTCTAAAGAACCAAACCAATTGGTAGCTATACTAAAAGCAACTGAACAGTTGTACAATCCAGTTTCATAACAGTACTCAAGGCAAATGATGATGCAGTTGATACCAAGTATCCAATGCTATTGGTACGGTCTACTAAGAACAACAAAACAGTCATACATTCGTACCCGACACAATTCAAACTTTCCACTGAGAGCAACCCAACAACTTAGCACCTATTTACCTGGTATTATTCAGTACACTGACCTATGAATACTGTCTATTGAGTGAAATAAAACAGCTACACATTAGTATTTTTTGTCTATTGATAATGTCACTGAGAGAAACTTAACATCAATAGTGGTACCTAAGGCAATTGGTAGTCTTCTGAGAGCAACACAACATCTATACATTAATATAACTTGTCTATTCATAAACCTCCTGGTAAGAACATAACCATTGCACCTTAGTACAGTAGGCTAAACATATGTTCACCTAAGAAAACCATATTATCTTATGCATGATACTCTAGCTTATTGATAATGTCCTCTGAAACAAACATAATATTTGTACAATAGTACACTAGGCTATTGATGTGAATCACTAAGAACAAATTCCTATCATCCAATGAGACCAACATGGCATTTCATAATAACATCTTAGGCAATGATACAGTTCACTAGGATTAACACAACAGTTTTCAATAAGTAATCTAGCCTTTTGATCAAATGTCATTGGAAGAGCTACCAATTGTACAATAGTAACTCAGGCAATTGATACCGTCTAATCAGAGCAACACGTAAGTTACTCATGTTACACAATACGATTCACATTGTCCTTTGAGAGCAACATAATAGTAATACATCAGAACCCTAAGCCATCGATATGGTCAACTGAGACCAACACAACATTATTCTAAAGAACCAAACCAATTGGTAGCTATACTAAAAGCAACTGAACAGTTGTACAATCCAGTTTTATAACAGTACTCAAGGCAAATGATGATGCAGTTGATACCAAGTATCCAATGCTATTGGTACAGTCTACTAAGAACAACAAAACAGTCATACATTCGTACCCGACACAATTCAAACTTTCCACTGAGAGCAACCCAACAACTTAGCACCTATTTACCTGGTATTATTCAGTACACTGACCTATGAATACTGTCTATTGAGTGAAATAAAACAGCTACACATTAGTATTTTTTGTCTATTGATAATGTCACTGAGAGAAACTTAACATCAATAGTGGTACCTAAGGCAATTGGTAGTCTTCTGAAAGCAACACAACATCTATACATTAATATAACTTGTCTATTCATAAACCTTCTGGTAAGAACATAACCATTCCACCTCAGTACAGTAGGCTAAACATATGTTCACCTAACAAAACCATATTATCTTATACATGATACCCTAGCTTATTGATAATGTCCTGTGAGAGAAACATAATAATTGTACAATAGTACACTAGGCTATTGATGTGAATCACTAAGAACAAATTCCTATCATCCAATGAGACCAACATGGCATTTCATAATAACATCTTAGGCAATGATACAGTTCACTAAGATTAACACAACAGTTTTCAATAAGTAATCTAGCCTTTTGATCAAATGTCATTGGAAGAGCTACCAATTGTACAATAGTAACTCAGGCAATTGATACCATCTAATCAGGGAAACACGTAAGTTAAACATATGTTACACAATACGATTCACACTGTCCTTTGAGAGCAACATAATAGTAATACATCAGAACCCTAAGCCATCGATATGGTCAACTGAGACCAACACAACATTATTCTAAAGAACCAAACCAATTGGTAGCTATACTAAAAGCAACTGAACAGTTGTACAATCCAGTTTTATAACAGTACTCAAGGCAAATGATGATGCAGTTGATACCAAGTATCCAATGCTATTGGTACAGTCTACTAAGAACAACAAAACAGTCATACATTCGTACCTGACACAATTCAAACTTTCCACTGTGAGTAACCCAACAACTTAGCACCTATTTACCTGGTATTATTCAGTACACTGACCTATGAATACTGTCTATTGAGTGAAATAAAACAGCTACACATTAGTATTTTTTGTCTAGTGATAATGTCACTGAGAGAAACTTAACATCAATAGTGGTACCTAAGGCAATTGGTAGTCCTCTGAGAGCAACACAACATCTATACATTAATATAACTTGTCTATTCATAAACCTTCTGGTAAGAACATAACCATTGCACCTTAGTACAGTAGGCTAAACATATGTTCACCTAAGATAACCATATTGTTATGAATGATACCCTAGCCTATTGATAAAGTCCTATGAGAGAAACATAATAATTGTACAATAGTACACTAGGCTATTGATTTGAATCACTAAGAACAAATTCCTATCATCCAATGAGACCAACATGACATTTCATAATAACATCTTAGGCAATGATACAGTTCACTAGGATTAACACAACAGTTTTCAATAAGTAATCTAGCATTTTGATCAAATGTCATTGGAAGAGCTACCAATTGTACAACAGTAACTCAGGCAATTGATACCGTCTAATCAGAGAAACACGTAAGTTAAACATATGTTACACAATACGATTCACACTGTCCTTTGAGAGCAACATAATAGTAATACATCAGAACCCTAAGCCATCGATATGGTCAACTGAGACCAACACAACATTATTCTAAAGAACCAAACCAATTGGTAGCTATACTAAAAGCAACTGAACAGTTGTACAATCCAGTTTTATAACAGTACTCAAGGCAAATGATGATGCAGTTGATACCAAGTATCCAATGCTATTGGTACGGTCTACTAAGAACAACAAAACAGTCATACATTCGTACCCGACACAATTCAAACTTTCCACTGAGAGCAAACCAACAACTTAGCACCTATTTACCTGGTATTATTCAGTACACTGACCTATGAATACTGTCTATTGAGTGAAATAAAACAGCTACACATTAGTATTTTTTGTCTATTGATAATGTCACTGAGAGAAACTCAACATCAATAGTGGTACCTAAGGCAATTGGTAGTCTTCTGAGAGCAACACAGCATCTACACATTAATATAACTTGTCTATTCATAAACCTTCTGGTAAGAACATAACCATTGCACCTTAGTACAGTAGGCTAAACATATGTTCACCTAAGAAAACCATATTGTTATGAATGATACCCTAGCTTATTGATAAAGTCCTCTGAGAGAAACATAATAATTGTACAATAGTACACTAGGCTATTGATGTGAATCACTAAGAACAAATTCCTATCATCCAATGAGACCAACATGGCATTTCATAATAACATCTTAGGCAATGATACAGTTCACTAGGATTTACACAACAGTTTTCAGTAAGTAATCTAGCCTTTTGATCAAATGTCATTGGAAGAGCTACCAATTGTACAACAGTAACTCAGGCAATTGATACCGTCTAATCAGAGTAACACGTCAGGATTCGACACTAACCTTAGTCCGTTAGTCACAGACTAATAGATTTTCATACGGACTAACAAAATTTCTGTCGAGTCAGTCCTGTTGGACTAATAAAAAGTTTTGCTAAAAAAATGTGTAAATTAACGATGTGTGATTGTCGACATTTTAATGGAAAACCCTGACTATATTTTTATTATCTAGCATATGATACATTGCAGTGATTATAGAGTTACCGAGCGAAAACAACAGAGGTATGCTGGATATTATGGGTGACTTGATTATTTCTTTGCCGTAAGGGGATGTCCGAGAACACACGTGTTCACAAAACAGCTTCGATAGGGACGCTTATGTGTTTTAAAAATATAAAGGTTTCAAAACGAATCTCCTGCGAGTTGTTTAATTTAAATGAATTGTTTTACTTTAAATAATTTATGAAAAATTGCTTATTATTTTAAACAGATTTTTAAAGAACTTAGATAATGAAAAGAACAAGGTAGCTCATAGCCTGGATCTAATTTGCATAGATCTATTTATAACATCTGTAATGGCGGCATACACCAAGGAATACGCAGCTCATTGCTATTTACTGCATAGCACAATACAACTAAACAAGTGCAACACCTGTAAGAAAAACATTATAGTGTATATTATGCACCCCTTTCTTACAAATTCTATTTAAAAACTCTGTACTATATATAAGGCAAATACGGTAATGCATTTTAATTTATTTTTGACGGGCACATAAAATTGCCTACGGACTAGTTAAAATAAACAGGCATTAGTCCGGCTGGACTAATGAATAAAAAAGTTAGTGTCGAACCCTGCACGTACGATACACATGTTAAACAATACGATTCACACTGTCCTTTGAGAGCAACATACCGGTAATAGTAATACATCAGAACCCTAAGCCATCGATATGGTCAAATGAGACCAACACAACCTTATTCTAAAGAACCAAACCAATTGGTAGCTATACTAAAAGCAACTGAACAGTTGTACAATCCAGTTTCATAACAGTACTCAAGACAAATGATGATGCAGTTGATACCAAGTATCCAATGCTATTGGTACGGTCTACTAAGAACAACAAAACAGTCATACATTCGTACCCGACACAATTCAAACTTTCCACTGAGAGCAAACCAACAACTTAGCACCTATTTACCTATGAATACTGTCTATTGAGTGAAATAAAACAGCTACACATTAGTATTTTTTGTCTATTGATAATGTCACTGAGAGAAACTTAACATCAATAGTGGTACCTAAGGCAATTGGTAGTCTTCTGAGAGCAACACAACATCTATACATTAATATAACTTTTCTATTCATAAACCTCCTGGTAAGAACATAACCATTGCACCTTAGTACAGTAGGCTAAACATATGTTCACCTAAGAAAACCATATTATGTTATGCATGATACCCTAGCTAATTGATAATGTCCTCTGAGAGAAACATAATAATTGTACAATAGTACACTAGGCTATTGATGTGAATCACTAAGAACAAATTCCTATCATCCAATGAAACCAACATGGCATTTCATAATAACATCTTAGGCAATGATACAGTTCACTAGGATTAACACAACAGTTTTCAGTAAGTAATCTAGCCTTTTGATCAAATGTCATTGGAAGAGCTACCAATTGTACAACAGTAATTCAGGCAATTGATACCGTCTAATCAGATCAACACGTAAGTTACACATATGTTACACAATACGATTCACACTGTCCTTTGAGAGCAACATAATAGTAATACATCAGAACCCTAAGCCATCGATATGGTCAACTGAGACCAACACAACATTATTCTAAAGAACCAAACCAATTGGTAGCTATACTAAAAGCAACTGAACAGTTGTACAATCCAGTTTTATAACAGTACTCAAGGCAAATGATGATGCAGTTGATACCAAGTATCCAATGCAACATAATAGTAATACATCAGAACCCTAAGCCATCGATATGGTCAACTGAGACCAACACAACATTATTCTAAAGAACCAAACCAATTGGTAGCTATACTAAAAGCAACTGAACAGTTGTACAATCCAGTTTCATAACAGTACTCAAGGCAAATGATGATGCAGTTGATACCAAGTATCCAATGCTATTGGTACGGTCTACTAAGAACAACAAAACAGTCATACATTCGTACCCGACACAATTCAAACTTTCCACTGAGAGCAACCCAACAACTTAGCACCTATTTACCTGGTATTATTCAGTACACTGACCTATGAATACTGTCTATTGAGTGAAATAAAACAGCTACCCATTAGTATTTTTTGTCTATTGATAATGTCACTGAGAGAAACTTAACATCAATAGTGGTACCTAAGGCAATTGGTAGTCTTCTGAGAGCAACACAACATCTATACATTAATATAACTTGTCTATTCATAAACCTTCTGGTAAGAACATAACCATTGCACCTTAGTACAGTAGACTACACATATGTTCACCTAACAAAACCATATTGTTATGAATGATACCCTAGCTTATTGATAAAGTCCTCTGAGAGAAACATAATAATTGTACAATAGTACACTAGGCTATTGATGTGAATCACTAAGAACAAATTCCTATCATCCAATGAGACCAACATGGCATTTCATAATAACATCTTAGGCAATGATACAGTTCACTAAGATTAACACAACAGTTTTCAATAAGTAATCTAGCCTTTTGATCAAATGTCATTGGAAGAGCTACCAATTGTACAATAGTAACTCAGGCAATTGATACCGTCTAATCAGAGCAACACGTTAGTTAAACATATGTTCCACAATACGATTAACACTGTCCTTTGAGAGCCACATAATAGTAATACATCAGAACCCTAAGCCATCGATATGGTCAACTGAGACCAACACAACATTATTCTAAAGAACCAAACCAATTGGTAGCTATACTAAAAGCAACTGAACAGTTGTACAATCCAGTTTTATAACAGTACTCAAGGCAAATGATGATGCAGTTGATACCAAGTATCCAATGCTATTGGTTCGGTCTACTAAGAACAACAAAACAGTCATACATTCGTACCCGACACAATTCAAACTTTCCACTGAGAGCAACCCAACAACTTAGCACCTATTTACCTGGTATTATTCAGTACACTGACCTATGAATACTGTCTATTGAGTTAAATAAAACAGCTACACATTAGTATTTTTTGTCTATTGATAATGTCACTGAGAGAAACTTAACATCAATAGTGGTACCTAAGGCAATTGGTAGTCTTCTGAAAGCAACACAACATCTATACATTAATATAACTTGTCTATTCATAAACCTTCTGGTAAGAACATAACCATTCCACCTCAGTACAGTAGGCTAAACATATGTTCACCTAACAAAACCATATTATCTTATACATGATACCCTAGCTTATTGATAATGTCCTGTGAGAGAAACATAATAATTGTACAATAGTACACTAGGCTATTGATGTGAATCACTAAGAACAAATTCCTATCATCCAATGAGACCAACATGGCATTTCATAATAACATCTTAGGCAATGATACAGTTCACTTAGATTAACACAACAGTTTTCAATAAGTAATCTAGCCTTTTGATCAAATGTCATTGGAAGAGCTACCAATTGTACAATAGTAACTCAGGCAATTGATACCATCTAATCAGGGAAACACGTAAGTTAAACATATGTTACACAATACGATTCACACTGTCCTTTGAGAGCAACATAATAGTAATACATCAGAACCCTAAGCCATCGATATGGTCAACTGAGACCAACACAACATTATTCTAAAGAACCAAACCAATTGGTAGCTATACTAAAAGCAACTGAACAGTTGTACAATCCAGTTTTATAACAGTACTCAAGGCAAATGATGATGCAGTTGATACCAAGTATCCAATGCTATTGGTACAGTCTACTAAGAACAACAAAACAGTCATACATTCGTACCTGACACAATTCAAACTTTCCACTGTGAGTAACCCAACAACTTAGCACCTATTTACCTGGTATTATTCAGTACACTGACCTATGAATACTGTCTATTGAGTGAAATAAAACAGCTACACATTAGTATTTTTTGTCTAGTGATAATGTCACTGAGAGAAACTTAACATCAATAGTGGTACCTAAGGCAATTGGTAGTCCTCTGAGAGCAACACAACATCTATACATTAATATAACTTGTCTATTCATAAACCTTCTGGTAAGAACATAACCATTCCACCTTAGTACAGTAGGCTAAACATATGTTCACCTAAGATAACCATATTGTTATGAATGATACCCTAGCCTATTGATAAAGTCCTATGAGAGAAACATAATAATTGTACAATAGTACACTAGGCTATTGATTTGAATCACTAAGAACAAATTCCTATCATCCAATGAGACCAACATGACATTTCATAATAACATCTTAGGCAATGATACAGTTCACTAGGATTAACACAACAGTTTTCAATAAGTAATCTAGCATTTTGATCAAATGTCATTGGAAGAGCTACCAATTGTACAACAGTAACTCAGGCAATTGATACCGTCTAATCAGAGAAACACGTAAGTTAAACATATGTTACACAATACGATTCACACTGTCCTTTGAGAGCAACATAATAGTAATACATCAGAACCCTAAGCCATCGATATGGTCAACTGAGACCAACACAACATTATTCTAAAGAACCAAACCAATTGGTAGCTATACTAAAAGCAACTGAACAGTTGTACAATCCAGTTTTATAACAGTACTCAAGGCAAATGATGATGCAGTTGATACCAAGTATCCAATGCTATTGGTACGGTCTACTAAGAACAACAAAACAGTCATACATTCGTACCCGACACAATTCAAACTTTCCACTGAGAGCAAACCAACAACTTAGCACCTATTTACCTGGTATTATTCAGTACACTGACCTATGAATACTGTCTATTGAGTGAAATAAAACAGCTACACATTAGTATTTTTTGTCTATTGATAATGTCACTGAGAGAAACTCAACATCAATAGTGGTACCTAAGGCAATTGGTAGTCTTCTGAGAGCAACACAGCATCTACACATTAATATAACTTGTCTATTCATAAACCTTCTGGTAAGAACATAACCATTGCACCTTAGTACAGTAGGCTAAACATATGTTCACCTAAGAAAACCATATTGTTATGAATGATACCCTAGCTTATTGATAAAGTCCTCTGAGAGAAACATAATAATTGTACAATAGTACACTAGGCTATTGATGTGAATCACTAAGAACAAATTCCTATCATCCAATGAGACCAACATGGCATTTCATAATAACATCTTAGGCAATGATACAGTTCACTAGGATTTACACAACAGTTTTCAGTAAGTAATCTAGCCTTTTGATCAAATGTCATTGGAAGAGCTACCAATTGTACAACAGTAACTCAGGCAATTGATACCGTCTAATCAGAGTAACACGTCAGGATTCGACACTAACCTTAGTCCGTTAGTCACAGACTAATAGATTTTCATACGGACTAACCAAATTTCTGTCGAGTCAGTCCTGTTGGACTAATAAAAAGTTTTGCTAAAAAAATGTGTAAATTAACGATGTGTGATTGTCGACATTTTAATGGAAAACCCTGACTATATTTTTATTATCTAGCATATGATACATTGCAGTGATTATAGAGTTACCGAGCGAAAACAACAGAGGTATGCTGGATATTATGGGTGACTTGATTATTTCTTTGCCGTAAGGGGATGTCCGAGAACACACGTGTTCACAAAACAGCTACGATAGGGACGCTTATGTGTTTTAAAAATATAAAGGTTTCAAAACGAATCTCCTGCGAGTTGTTTAATTTAAATGAATTGTTTTACTTTAAATAATTTATGAAAAATTGCTTATTATTTTAAACAGATTTTTAAAGAACTTAGATAATGAAAAGAACAAGGTAGCTCATAGCCTGGATCTAATTTGCATAGATCTATTTATAACATCTGTAATGGCGGCATACACCAAGGAATACGCAGCTCATTGCTATTTACTGCATAGCACAATACAACTAAACAAGTGCAACACCTGTAAGAAAAACATTATAGTGTATATTATGCACCCCTTTCTTACAAATTCTATTTAAAAACTCTGTACTATATATAAGGCAAATACGGTAATGCATTTTAATTTATTTTTGACGGGCACATAAAATTGCCTACGGACTAGTTAAAATAAACAGGCATTAGTCCGGCTGGACTAATGAATAAAAAAGTTAGTGTCGAACCCTGCACGCACGATACACATGTTAAACAATACGATTCACACTGTCCTTTGAGAGCAACATACCGGTAATAGTAATACATCAGAACCCTAAGCCATCGATATGGTCAAATGAGACCAACACAACCTTATTCTAAAGAACCAAACCAATTGGTAGCTATACTAAAAGCAACTGAACAGTTGTACAATCCAGTTTCATAACAGTACTCAAGACAAATGATGATGCAGTTGATACCAAGTATCCAATGCTATTGGTACGGTCTACTAAGAACAACAAAACAGTCATACATTCGTACCCGACACAATTCAAACTTTCCACTGAGAGCAAACCAACAACTTAGCACCTATTTACCTATGAATACTGTCTATTGAGTGAAATAAAACAGCTACACATTAGTATTTTTTGTCTATTGATAATGTCACTGAGAGAAACTTAACATCAATAGTGGTACCTAAGGCAATTGGTAGTCTTCTGAGAGCAACACAACATCTATACATTAATATAACTTTTCTATTCATAAACCTACTGCTAAGAACATAACCATTGCACCTTAGTACAGTAGGCTAAACATATGTTCACCTAAGAAAACCATATTATGTTATGCATGATACCCTAGCTAATTGATAATGTCCTCTGAGAGAAACATAATAATTGCACAATAGTACACTAGGCTATTGATGTGAATCACTAAGAACAAATTCCTATCATCCAATGAAACCAACATGGCATTTCATAATAACATCTTAGGCAATGATACAGTTCACTGGGATTAACACAACAGTTTTCAGTAAGTAATCTAGCCTTTTGATCAAATGTCATTGGAAGAGCTACCAATTGTACAACAGTAATTCAGGCAATTGATACCGTCTAATCAGATCAACACGTAAGTTACACATATGTTACACAATACGATTCACACTGTCCTTTGAGAGCAACATAATAGTAATACATCAGAACCCTAAGCCATCGATATGGTCAACTGAGACCAACACAACATTATTCTAAAGAACCAAACCAATTGGTAGCTATACTAAAAGCAACTGAACAGTTGTACAATCCAGTTACATAACAGTACTCAAGGCAAATGATGATGCAGTTGATACCAAGTATCCAATGCAACATAATAGTAATACATCAGAACCCTAAGCCATCGATATGGTCAACTGAGACCAACACAACATTATTCTAAAGAACCAAACCAATTGGTAGCTATACTAAAAGCAACTGAACAGTTGTACAATCCAGTTTCATAACAGTACTCAAGGCAAATGATGATGCAGTTGATACCAAGTATCCAATGCTATTGGTACGGTCTACTAAGAACAACAAAACAGTCATACATTCGTACCCGACACAATTCAAACTTTCCACTGAGAGCAACCCAACAACTTAGCACCTATTTACCTGGTATTATTCAGTACACTGACCTATGAATACTGTCTATTGAGTGAAATAAAACAGCTACCCATTAGTATTTTTTGTCTATTGATAATGTCACTGAGAGAAACTTAACATCAATAGTGGTACCTAAGGCAATTGGTAGTCTTCTGAGAGCAACACAACATCTATACATTAATATAACTTGTCTATTCATAAACCTTCTGGTAAGAACATAACCATTGCACCTTAGTACAGTAGACTACACATATGTTCACCTAACAAAACCATATTGTTATGAATGATACCCTAGCTTATTGATAAAGTCCTCTGAGAGAAACATAATAATTGTACAATAGTACACTAGGCTATTGATGTGAATCACTAAGAACAAATTCCTATCATCCAATGAGACCAACATGGCATTTCATAATAACATCTTAGGCAATGATACAGTTCACTAAGATTAACACAACAGTTTTCAATAAGTAATCTAGCCTTTTGATCAAATGTCATTGGAAGAGCTACCAATTGTACAATAGTAACTCAGGCAATTGATACCGTCTAATCAGAGCAACACGTTAGTTAAACATATGTTCCACAATACGATTAACACTGTCCTTTGAGAGCCACATAATAGTAATACATCAGAACCCTAAGCCATCGATATGGTCAACTGAGACCAACACAACATTATTCTAAAGAACCAAACCAATTGGTAGCTATACTAAAAGCAACTGAACAGTTGTACAATCCAGTTTTATAACAGTACTCAAGGCAAATGATGATGCAGTTGATACCAAGTATCCAATGCTATTGGTACGGTCTACTAAGAACAACAAAACAGTCATACATTCGTACCCGACACAATTCAAACTTTCCACTGAGAGCAACCCAACAACTTAGCACCTATTTACCTGGTATTATTCAGTACACTGACCTATGAATACTGTCTATTGAGTTAAATAAAACAGCTACACATTAGTATTTTTTGTCTATTGATAATGTCACTGAGAGAAACTTAACATCAATAGTGGTACCTAAGGCAATTGGTAGTCTTCTGAGAGCAACACAACATCTATACATTAATATAACTTGTCTATTCATAAACCTCCTGGTAAGAACATAACCATTGCACCTTAGTACAGTAGGCTAAACATATGTTCACCTAACAAAACCATATTATCTTATGCATGATACCCTAGCTTATTGATAATGTCCTCTGAAACAAACATAATATTTGTACAATAGTACACTAGGCTATTGATGTGAATCACTAAGAACAAATTCCTATCATCCAATGAGAACAACATGGCATTTCATAATAACATCTTAGGCAATGATACAGTTCACTAGGATTAACACAACAGTTTTCAATAAGTAATCTAGCCTTTTGATCAAATGTCATTGGAAGAGCTACCAATTGTACAATAGTAACTCAGGCAATTGATACCGTCTAATCAGAGCAACACGTAAGTTACACATGTTACACAATACGATTCACATTGTCCTTTGAGAGCAACATAATAGTAATACATCAGAACCCTAAGCCATCGATATGGTCAACTGAGACCAACACAACATTATTCTAAAGAACCAAACCAATTGGTAGCTATACTAAAAGCAACTGAACAGTTGTACAATCCAGTTTTATAACAGTACTCAAGGCAAATGATGATGCAGTTGATACCAAGTATCCAATGCTATTGGTACAGTCTACTAAGAACAACAAAACAGTCATACATTCGTACCCGACACAATTCAAACTTTCCACTGAGAGCAACCTAACAACTTAGCACCTATTTACCTGGTATTATTCAGTACACTGACCTATGAATACTGTCTATTGAGTGAAATAAAACAGCTACACATTAGTATTTTTTGTCTATTGATAATGTCACTGAGAGAAACTTAACATCAATAGTGGTACCTAAGGCAATTGGTAGTCTTCTGAAAGCAACACAACATCTATACATTAATATAACTTGTCTATTCATAAACCTTCTGGTAAGAACATAACCATTCCACCTCAGTACAGTAGGCTAAACGTATGTTCACCTAACAAAACCATATTATCTTATACATGATACCCTAGCTTATTGATAATGTCCTGTGAGAGAAACATAATAATTGTACAATAGTACACTAGGCTATTGATGTGAATCACTAAGAACAAATTCCTATCATCCAATGAGACCAACATGGCATTTCATAATAACATCTTAGGCAATGATACAGTTCACTAAGATTAACACAACAGTTTTCAATAAGTAATCTAGCCTTTTGATCAAATGTCATTGGAAGAGCTACCAATTGTACAATAGTAACTCAGGCAATTGATACCATCTAATCAGGGAAACACGTAAGTTAAACATATGTTACACAATACGATTCACACTGTCCTTTGAGAGCAACATAATAGTAATACATCAGAACCCTAAGCCATCGATATGGTCAACTGAGACCAACACAACATTATTCTAAAGAACCAAACCAATTGGTAGCTATACTAAAAGCAACTGAACAGTTGTACAATCCAGTTTTATAACAGTACTCAAGGCAAATGATGATGCAGTTGATACCAAGTATCCAATGCTATTGGTACAGTCTACTAAGAACAACAAAACAGTCATACATTCGTACCTGACACAATTCAAACTTTCCACTGTGAGTAACCCAACAACTTAGCACCTATTTACCTGGTATTATTCAGTACACTGACCTATGAATACTGTCTATTGAGTGAAATAAAACAGCTACACATTAGTATTTTTTGTCTAGTGATAATGTCACTGAGAGAAACTTAACATCAATAGTGGTACCTAAGGCAATTGGTAGTCCTCTGAGAGCAACACAACATCTATACATTAATATAACTTGTCTATTCATAAACCTTCTGGTAAGAACATAACCATTCCACCTTAGTACAGTAGGCTAAACATATGTTCACCTAAGATAACCATATTGTTATGAATGATACCCTAGCCTATTGATAAAGTCCTATGAGAGAAACATAATAATTGTACAATAGTACACTAGGCTATTGATTTGAATCACTAAGAACAAATTCCTATCATCCAATGAGACCAACATGACATTTCATAATAACATCTTAGGCAATGATACAGTTCACTAGGATTAACACAACAGTTTTCAATAAGTAATCTAGCATTTTGATCAAATGTCATTGGAAGAGCTACCAATTGTACAACAGTAACTCAGGCAATTGATACCGTCTAATCAGAGAAACACGTAAGTTAAACATATGTTACACAATACGATTCACACTGTCCTTTGAGAGCAACATAATAGTAATACATCAGAACCCTAAGCCATCGATATGGTCAACTGAGACCAACACAACATTATTCTAAAGAACCAAACCAATTGGTAGCTATACTAAAAGCAACTGAACAGTTGTACAATCCAGTTTTATAACAGTACTCAAGGCAAATGATGATGCAGTTGATACCAAGTATCCAATGCTATTGGTACGGTCTACTAAGAACAACAAAACAGTCATACATTCGTACCCGACACAATTCAAACTTTCCACTGAGAGCAACCCAACAACTTAGCACCTATTTACCTGGTATTATTCAGTACACTGACCTATGAATACTGTCTATTAAGTTAAATAAAACAGCTACACATTAGTATTTTTTGTCTATTGATAATGTCACTGAGAGAAACTTAACATCAATAGTGGTACCTAAGGCAATTGGTAGTCTTCTGAGAGCAACACAACATCTATACATTAATATAACTTGTCTATTCATAAACCTCCTGGTAAGAACATAACCATTGCACCTTAGTACAGTAGGCTAAACATATGTTCACCTAACAAAACCATATTATCTTATGCATGATACCCTAGCTTATTGATAATGTCCTCTGAAACAAACATAATATTTGTACAATAGTACACTAGGCTATTGATGTGAATCACTAAGAACAAATTCCTATCATCCAATGAGACCAACATGGCATTTCATAATAACATCTTAGGCAATGATACAGTTCACTAGGATTAACACAACAGTTTTCAATAAGTAATCTAGCCTTTTGATCAAATGTCATTGGAAGAGCTACCAATTGTACAATAGTAACTCAGGCAATTGATACCGTCTAATCAGAGCAACACGTAAGTTACACATGTTACACAATACGATTCACATTGTCCTTTGAGAGCAACATAATAGTAATACATCAGAACCCTAAGCCATCGATATGGTCAACTGAGACCAACACAACATTATTCTAAAGAACCAAACCAATTGGTAGCTATACTAAAAGCAACTGAACAGTTGTACAATCCAGTTTTATAACAGTACTCAAGGCAAATGATGATGCAGTTGATACCAAGTATCCAATGCTATTGGTACAGTCTACTAAGAACAACAAAACAGTCATACATTCGTACCCGACACAATTCAAACTTTCCACTGAGAGCAACCCAACAACTTAGCACCTATTTACCTGGTATTATTCAGTACACTGACCTATGAATACTGTCTATTGAGTGAAATAAAACAGCTACACATTAGTATTTTTTGTCTATTGATAATGTCACTGAGAGAAACTTAACATCAATAGTGGTACCTAAGGCAATTGGTAGTCTTCTGAAAGCAACACAACATCTATACATTAATATAACTTGTCTATTCATAAACCTTCTGGTAAGAACATAACCATTCCACCTCAGTACAGTAGGCTAAACATATGTTCACCTAACAAAACCATATTATCTTATACATGATACCCTAGCTTATTGATAAAGTCCTCTGAGAGAAACATAATAATTGTACAATAGTACACTAGGCTATTGATGTGAATCACTAAGAACAAATTCCTATCATCCAATGAGACCAACATGGCATTTCATAATAACATCTTAGGCAATGATACAGTTCACTAGGATTTACACAACAGTTTTCAGTAAGTAATCTAGCCTTTTGATCAAATGTCATTGGAAGAGCTACCAATTGTACAACAGTAACTCAGGCAATTGATACCGTCTAATCAGAGTAACACGTCAGGATTCGACACTAACCTTAGTCCGTTAGTCACAGACTAATAGATTTTCATACGGACTAACAAAATTTCTGTCGAGTCAGTCCTGTTGGACTAATAAAAAGTTTTGCTAAAAAAATGTGTAAATTAACGATGTGTGATTGTCGACATTTTAATGGAAAACCCTGACTATATTTTTATTATCTAGCATATGATACATTGCAGTGATTATAGAGTTACCGAGCGAAAACAACAGAGGTATGCTGGATATTATGGGTGACTTGATTATTTCTTTGCCGTAAGGGGATGTCCGAGAACACACGTGTTCACAAAACAGCTTCGATAGGGACGCTTATGTGTTTTAAAAATATAAAGGTTTCAAAACGAATCTCCTGCGAGTTGTTTAATTTAAATGAATTGTTTTACTTTAAATAATTTATGAAAAATTGCTTATTATTTTAAACAGATTTTTAAAGAACTTAGATAATGAAAAGAACAAGGTAGCTCATAGCCTGGATCTAATTTGCATAGATCTATTTATAACATCTGTAATGGCGGCATACACCAAGGAATACGCAGCTCATTGCTATTTACTGCATAGCACAATACAACTAAACAAGTGCAACACCTGTAAGAAAAACATTATAGTGTATATTATGCACCCCTTTCTTACAAATTCTATTTAAAAACTCTGTACTATATATAAGGCAAATACGGTAATGCATTTTAATTTATTTTTGACGGGCACATAAAATTGCCTACGGACTAGTTAAAATAAACAGGCATTAGTCCGGCTGGACTAATGAATAAAAAAGTTAGTGTCGAACCCTGCACGTAAGATACACATGTTAAACAATACGATTCACACTGTCCTTTGAGAGCAACATACCGGTAATAGTAATACATCAGAACCCTAAGCCATCGATATGGTCAACTGAGACCAACACAACATTATTCTAAAGAACCAAACCAATTGGTAGCTATACTAAAAGCAACTGAACAGTTGTACAATCCAGTTTCATAACAGTACTCAAGGCAAATGATGATGCAGTTGATACCAAGTATCCAATGCAACATAATAGTAATACATCAGAACCCTAAGCCATCGATATGGTCAACTGAGACCAACACAACATTATTCTAAAGAACCAAACCAATTGGTAGCTATACTAAAAGCAACTGAACAGTTGTACAATCCAATTTCATAACAGTACTCAAGGCAAATGATGATGCAGTTGATACCAAGTATCCAATGCTATTGGTACGGTCTACTAAGAACAACAAAACAGTCATACATTCGTACCCGACACAATTCAAACTTTCCACTGAGAGCAACCCAACAACTTAGCACCTATTTACCTGGTATTATTCAGTACACTGACCTATGAATACTGTCTATTGAGTGAAATAAAACAGCTACACATTAGTATTTTTTGTCTATTGATAATGTCACTGAGAGAAACTTAACATCAATAGTGGTACCTTAGGCAATTGGTAGTCTTCTGAGAGCAACACAACATCTATACATTAATATAACTTGTCTATTCATAAACCTCCTGGTAAGAACATAACCATTCCACCTTCGTACAGTAGGCTAAACATATGTTCACCTAAGAAAACCATATTATGTTATGCATGATACCCTAGCTTATTGATAATGTCCTCTGAGAGAAACATAATAATTGCACAATAGTACACTAGGCTATTGATGTGAATCACTAAGAACAAATTCCTATCATCCAATGAGACCAACATGGCATTTCATAATAACATCTTAGGCAATGATACAGTTCACTAGGATTAACACAACAGTTTTCAATAAGTAATCTAGCCTTTTGATCAAATGTCATTGGAAGAGCTACCAATTGTACAATAGTAACTCAGGCAATTGATACCGTCTAATCAGATCAACACGTAAGTTACACATATGTTACACAATACGATTCACACTGTCCTTTGAGAGCAACATAATAGTAATACATCAGAACCCTAAGCCATCGATATGGTCAACTGAGACCAACACAACATTATTCTAAAGAACCAAACCAATTGGTAGCTATACTAAAAGCAACTGAACAGTTGTACAATCCAGTTTCATAACAGTACTCAAGGCAAATGATGATGCAGTTGATATCAAGTATCCAATGCTATTGGTACGGTCTACTAAGAACAACAAAACAGTCATACATTCGTACCGGACACAAATTAAACTTTCCACTGAGAGCAACCCAACAACTTAGTACCTATTTACATGGTATTAATCAGTACACTGACCTATGAATACTGTCTATTGAGTGAAATAAAACAGCTACACATTAGTATTTTTTGTCTATTGATAATGTCACTGAGAGAAACTTAACATCAATAGTGGTACCTAAGGGAATTGGAAGTGTTCTGAGAGCAACACAACATCTATACATTAATATAACTTGCCTATTCATAAACCTTCTGGTACGAACATAACCATTGCACCTTAGTACAGTAGGCTAAACATATGTTCACCTAAGAAAACCATATTATCTTATGCATGATACCCTAGCTTATTGATAATGTCCTCTGAGAGAAACATAATAATTGTACAATAGTACACTAGGCTATTGATGTGAATCACTAAGAACAAATTCCTATCATCCAATGAGACCAACATGGCATTTCATAATAACATCTCAGGCAATGATACAGTTCACTAGGATTTACACAACAGTTTTCAATAAGTAATCTAGCCTTTTGATCAAATGTCATTGGAAGAGCTACCAATTGTACAACAGTAACTCAGGCAATTGATACCATCTAATCAGAGCAACACGTAAGTTACACATATGTTACACAATACGATTCACACTGTCCTTTGAGAGCAACATAATAGTAATACATCAGAACCCTAAGCCATCGATATGGTCAACTGAGACCAACACAACATTATTCTAAAGAACCAAACCAATTGGTAGCTATACTAAAAGCAACTGAACAGTTGTACAATCCATTTTTCATAACAGTACTCAAGGCAAATGATGATGCAGTTGATACCAAGTATCCAATGCTATTGGTACGGTCAACTAAGAACAACAAAACAGTCATACATTCGTACCTGACACAATTCAAACTTTCCACTGAGAGCAACCCAACAACTTAGCACCTATTTACCTGGTATTATTCAGTACACTGACCTATGAATACTGTCTATTGAGTGAAATAAAACAGCTACACATTAGTATTTTTTGTCTATTGATAATGTCACTGAGAGAAACTTAACATCAATAGTGGTACCTAAGGCAATTGGTAGTCTTCTGAGAGCATCACAACATCGTTACATTAATATAACTTGTCTATTCATAAACCTTCTGGTAAGAACATAACCATTGCACCTTAGTACAGAAGGCTAAACATATGTTCACCTAAGAAAACCATATTATCTTATGCATGATACCCTAGCTTATTGATAATGTCCTCTGAGAGAAACATAATAATTGTACAATAGTATACTAGGCTATTGATGTGAATCACCAAGAACAAATTCCTATCATCCAATGAGACCAACATGGCATTTCATAATATTTAACATCTTAGGCAATGATACAGTTCACTAGGATTAACACAACAGTTTTCAATAAGTAATCTAGCCTTTTGATCAAATGTCATTGGAAAAGCTACCAATTGTACAACAGTAACTCAGGCAATTGATACCGTCTAATCAGAGCAACACGTAAGTTACACATATGTTACACAATACGATTCACATTGTCCTTTGAGAGCAACATATTAGTAATATATCAGAACCCTAAGCCATCGATATGGTCAACTGAGACCAACACAACATTATTCTAAAGAACCAAACCAATTGGTAGCTATACTGAAAGCAACTGAACAGTTGTACAATCCAGTTTCATAACAGTACTCAAGGCAAATGATGATGCAGTTGATACCAAGTATCCAAATCTATTGGTACGGTCTACTAAGAACAACAAAACAGTCATACATTCGTACCAGACACAATTCATACTTTCCACTGAGAGCAACCCAACAACTTAGCACCTATTTACCTGGTATTATTCAGTACACTGACCTATGAATACTGTCTATTGAGTGAAATAAACCAGCTACACATTAGTATTTTTTGTCTATTGATAATGTCACTGAGAGAAACTTAACATCAATAGTGGTACCTAAGGCAATTGGTAGTCTTCTGAGAGCAACACAACATCTATACATAAAGATAACTTGTCTATTCATAAACCTGCTGGTAAGAACATAACCACTGCACCTTAGTACAGTAGGCTAAACATATGTTCACCTAAGAAAACCATATTATGTTATGGTATACTAAGAGCAACAAAACAGTGATTCATTCATACCCGACACAATTTATTTTTTCCACTGAGAGCAACCCAACAGTTATGTACCTGTACTAAGGATATTGAAACTGTCAATATGGGAGCAACATTATATTTATTAATATGAACTGGTCAATTGCTATAGTCCACTGAGAGCAACTTTACAGCTATATCACTGGTATTCATCAACTGGGCATGAAATATAAACTTTGATAAGACCCCTGGAACAAACCAAGAGGTAAAAGGTCTTTTTTATTCGACCATTTGATGCCTTGTAGCGATAACTTTTATATGTGGAGCAGAAAAAAATTCCCTAGGGCAGAAAGTAAAAATAATTGAAAAAAATGTGCAAAATTGACACATTTCAAACCAAATCAAATTTCAAATCCTATAGAATTTTATGTTTAAAATTAACAAACTTTGAGATGAGGTATAAGTAGTAGAAATTCAGATAAGAAGTTTCATTAAAAAAAGCTATGACAGAACAAATTAGACCCGGTTTCGTTGAGTGATTTTCCCATCGATGAAAATGAAGGGAGGGTAATTGGAGGGTTATAATTTCTTACACCTTTACAAAGACATGAAATCATTAAAAAAGGATGGATACTCTAAGTATTCCGGTCTCTGTAGACTTAGGCAAGACCACAAATGAGCTACATCGTGATGGAAACGAATAAGTGGCATCAACGAAACCTGTATTTTAACAGTTTTATAAAACATACGCTTTTGGAACCCAAGATGGGCGATGATTATAAAAAAAAGCCTCCCTCATCTATTTCATCAACAATAAAAAGGGAAAAAATGCTTCCCTCTCACATCCATTTCTAGAAAATTTTACCCGAGAACCATTATTTCAACTTTATGTGGCCTTAGTTCATTAACTAAACTCTCAGAGTATTATAAATGAAATAGAATTTACTGTTAAATGCTTTGAGACTAACTTGAGACCAGGAAAATAATGACTTGCTTGGTTTCTAAGAGAGAAAATTAAATATAAGCATACCCACCCCTAAAAACAAATGGGTTTCACAGGTTGAAAAACAAACTCAACACCATCCAGGAAGTTGTATCATTATGCGTGTCTAAAAAAAAAACAGTTCCATTAAATTCAATGTGATCATTCCACTAAAGTGATAGTTTTCCTAGCAAATGAGTCCAGAATCAATACTATAGGCCTAAGATAAGATACCATAAAAAGAAACGAGATATCTGTGATAACCCCTAGTGATACCCGGCTCTAATGTGAAAATACATAAAGGCAAAGTCATCATTTTAACAGGAGGTTGATGTTTGTTTTGTAAAAAAAAAACCAAATCATACCATATAGCATGTCTAAAAAAAGAGTGTGATAAAATTTCAAGCAGCTCTGATGAATAGTTGCTGAGAAATCTCTGATGACTATTTGTTTGAAATGTAAGGCTACAAATAAATAAAGGTGTCATTTAACAGGAAGTTGACATCTCATTAGTACAAAAATGAATACCACCATAAGGCATGCCTAAGCAAAAAGTGTGTTAAAATTTCAAGCATCTGCGATAAAAAAAATTGTTAATAATATGGACATACACAGAGAAGGACAGATAGACACACAAGGGTAAACAGTTTACCCCCTCTCCTTCCGAGCGGGGGTATTATTAGTTAATAGTCATGTAGTGACCGGGAACGGGATAATACCTGGTTAGTAAATTTCATACCTGGTGAGGCAAATTTACTAACCAGGTATCATCCCATACCCGGTCACTACATGACTATGTTATGATTATATCTTACCGACTGCCTTTGTGTTAATGACATAAAATTAATTCAACACTGAAAATCAAGCGTCTTATAACAAAGTTACAAGTTTCAATCTGGGTACAAAACCTGACGTCACAATACTCTAAGAATGATGTCATAATGCTCAAAGGGAAGATATATTTTGTTCTGACTGTGTATGGAATATACACGGTCTCCACGTGACTGCTGTTAGCCAATGATTTCTTTACAATTCAGCAGAAGGTAAGATATAAAAAGAAATTGTGACTATATACATATATATGGAATGACTAATAACTGTAATTAACAAAGTTTATTTTGATTGGCTATTTCCTTGCTAAAAACCTTTAAGAAGTCAACTCAAATTTTATGAAATTAAATGAAATTTGCAGAAAATATTTATCAATTATTTATAAATGTCATACTGTAGATTCCATATTTTATGCAAGTACTTAATTCTGTGATTCAATTGTTTTTTATTAAGACACTAGAATATGAAATATGAAACAGCAAATTTGTATCCTGATTTCTAATTATCTACATTCATACGAAAAATGAAAATGAAATTCCGCAAGATGTGCTCCTCACGATTTTATGCAGATATCAATTTCTCACATTTAATTAGGAATTTACAGTATGCTAGTGTAAGAAATCTACTTCTGGCTCTAAGGGATGAAAAAGTATTCTGATCTACTCTTAAAATATTGCTGAACTCTGGAGAAAATGTCTTTTAAAATTCATCTTCTGTATAGTAAATAATTTAATGTCCAATAAAATTGAATCAGTGAAATGTTGAGAAAAAAAATTAAATTAAATTAAATCTGAAATGTTTGAACTTGAGTACCAATTCAACATTAATTAATAGAATTAATTACGAAAACAAGAAGTTTACTAAAGGAATTAAATAGCAAAAGTTAATAATTTCAATTCTAAGACAAAGTCAGGGACTGCAAAAAAAAAAAATGGTGCCAGAAGAGACTTCCATAATGTACCTGGGAGCTTTGATAACGGTGGTCACTGATTAATGGCTAGTGATTAAGATAACAAGTTCTTTAGCAAAGGAAGTGATGAGGCTTTTCCATCAGTCATCAAAGAATGGAGTTTCTCTTAGAAGACATGGCAGCTCTAAAATATAATAAACAGGATGAAAGTTTACAAAATATATACCTGTTAACCTTTCACTGCTGCTATGTGGGAGAAACTCCCCCTAACCAACTTGGCTAAGGGGGAGAATTTGCATAAAAAACGATTTTGCGCGTGAAATGCAAATAGGGACCAAAGTGGTTGTATCAACATCAGTACAAAACATAGAACTCACTGAGATGGGGCAATACCTTTACGAGATCACTCTCATCATATTCTATGAAAATCATAGTTTTTAATCTTTATCATTATATCATATATTAATGTGTGGTTTGACACAATATCATATATTATTATACCTTCATAAATTATTTTACCTCAATATGAATATTCTATATAACGCATCATCCAATTGGTTCTAGACAATCACATGTCTGGGCAATAAAACTTCCATAGTCATATTTTGGATTTGGAGGCCTTGTGCACTTTCCTGCAAGAGTTGTCATTCATTTATGGTATTTGATCCATAATAGCCCCAGATTCAATGAATCTGGGATCATAACAGATATGTATGGACTTAATACGGTAATTAGTATACTTGGACATAATTTTCATATATAAGTATCAACATGTAACAGTGGAACGTGTCCTTATCAATGACCGTTCCCTTTTCTTGAAGAGTTGTCCCCCTTTGCTTTTATTCTATAAAAATTATAATTCTAGAAAATCTATATGGTATAAAAATTATTTTCATTAGTTTTTGTATTCCTAATGATAAAATACATCTTTATGACGTCCTGAATGTCGGTTCAATACAGACGCACTTATTGAAGTTGGTTGATTAAAATTTTCCAGAGAGCTATTACCGGTATAATACACCTTTACAGCCACTTGTGAACATGTACTGTTTACCATATAGCAGCTAATTAATTTTGCAAAATTATAGTCAATACAGTATATATTTTAAAATATCTTATAATTAAAACTCTACCAGTTCACATACGATCAAATTCATCTGACCCACCCCGTTCCTTACTTTCAGAAATCCAATTTCCGAAGAAATTGGAATTCCAATGTGGCCCCACCCTACTCCTCAAGATTTTGATTTGAAAGATTTTTGAACATTATCAGAGGTTGCTTTCAGTAAAGATACAGCTTTTCTAACCAAGTGGTTTTTAGAAAAAGATATTTTAAAAAATTTTCTATTTTTATAATCCTATGCTATGTAAATTTTAAATAAATGATTTTTGAGAAGAAAATTTTAAATATTTACACTTTACTCTTATGTAAAAGTACAACCCTCCATTGTGGCCTCACCCTACCCCTGAGGGTCATGATTTTCACAACTTTAAATCTACACTACATGAGGAAGCTTTCACACAAGTTTCACATTTCCTGGCTGATTGGTTGCTGATAAGAAGTATTTTAAAGATTGTATGTAAAACTCCAACCCCCCCCCCCTCCCATTGTGGCCCCACCTTACCACCAGGGGCAATGATTTGAACAAACTTGAATCTACACTATCTGAGGATGCTTCCACACAAGTTTCAGCTTTCCTGGCCAAATGGTTTCTGAGAAGAAGATTTTTGAAAAATATCAACAACATTTCATTAAATCCTAATGATCTCCCATTGAAAGAGAGCAGGGCCCCACATTTTAACAAACTTGAATCCCCTTCACCCAATGATGATGCTTTGTGGCTAGTTTGGTTAAAACTGGCCAAGTGGTTTCGGAGAAGAAGTCAAAAATGTAAAAAGTTTACAGACAGACAGACGGACGGACGGATGGACGGACAGACAGACAGACGGACGCCAGAAAAAAAGTGATCAGAAAAGCTCACTAGAGCTTTCAGCTCAAGTGAGCTTAAAACCTTAACCTCCTCCAGCACCTGAAACAGATGCAATTAGTTGTTTCAAATTTTCCTCACTTTCTCCTATGGTACAATGGAACTCCATATCAGAAAATTGATCCCATAGGACTATGATTTTCTTTGATGAGCTTGTTAAAATTAAAAAACTCTCAAAACATTACCATAATTACCATACTATGTAAAAATATGTAAAAAAGAAAATTCAATATGACAAACAATTTTAAAATTGCCAAAACACTACAATCATATCAGTAATTTTAAATTTCATCTAAATCAATGCCCTATAGGGTCATTTCATCAATAAACTTGAATAAAAATAGTTAACTTCTTTATAAATAATGATAATATTTATTTCCTAATAATGATAGAAACTTTTGGTTTACATGAACAAGTGATGATTTTTTTTTTCTATAGAAGTTGTTATCTAAATGATTAAACTTAATTGTTGAACTTGTTGGAAATTTAGTTTGTTCACATAAATGAGAGGATGTACGAAAGAGAAACACACGTTTATCATCATAGTTGCAAGTAAACAACGAATTTGCCCTACCAGCATGGAGCTCCATTTTCCATAGGCGGTAATGTTTATGTTCCAGCCCGAATTTTCGTTCAGCAACGAGAGACCTCTGGAATGAAAGCTCATCAAATTGTCTTTTTCCTGTTAAAATTTCGTGGTGTGAAGTCAGATTCATTTTCCGGCAAAATGCATGTGTATTGAAAAACTCTGAAAATGAAAGTAAAAGTAGGGAATTTTACAGTTTGGGAAAGGGTGTACATCAAACATTTTCAATTCCTTCCTTCAAATGATAATAATAACTAGAGGAAAGCTCGTTGCAAAGCAACGAGTGGGTCTTCCGTTAATGTAGGAAGTAAAGCTGGAAGTTCTTGTAAGAAGCAGAGCTCTTAAACCAATAACAAGAATAACGATAATAAAAAATGAAAAAAATCGAATTATTCCTGGTACGACTTAACAAAATCCGAAAGATTTTAAGCACGAATTAACAAAATCCTTTCTGATTTCAAGAACGACTTAACAAAAAAAATCCGAATGTGTTCAAGTACGACTTAACAATTATTTTTGATACGAGTTAATTTTACTTTGAACATAACGCTATTTTCTTAACCAAAAACGTGGAATCAGAAATTCCGGAAAACTAAATTTTTAAATCCCAATATTATTGTAATGCATCGTCCGATTGTAAAACGGATTTCAGTTTAAAATTAAGCATAAAAAACTTCTTTGTTGCTTTATGATTAATATCAAATTATTGGTGAGAAAAGAGTTATTATAAAAAGACTTAATAGCCCTTCTGGCCCCTAAATTGAGGGGTCAGCCCCTTTTTCTTGATATTAAATAAAAGGTCTCGCTAATTTAAACATATTTTGTTCTACAAGTGTTCACAAACGGTAAAACGTTATCGAGATATCTAAACAACTGTGTTTTAGGGGCCGACCCTTTAACCCCTTATCGGGGCCACTAACAACAACATTTTTGGTATCATTTTGTTAAGAACATTATTTTGAACAACTTTTGTTCTACATTGCTTTTCAAAATATTTCTCCTTTTTCAGATATTAATGATCTAATTTTTCAACTTCTGGCCCCTTGAAACCCCTAATTACGTAACATATGACTTAGGTATTGTACTGAATAGATAAACAGCTCTACAATGAACATTTTTGCTTCTATAAATAATAACAAAATATTTTTCAGTAAAGTGTTATTATAACATTTTTTTAGAGCCCCCTTGGCCCCTGATATGAGGGGCCAGCCCCTTTTTCTCGATATCAAATTAAAGGTCTTGCAAATATAAACATATTTTGTTCAACAAGTGTTTAGGAATTTTTAATCTTTCTCAAGATATCTGTATAAATGTGTTTTAGGGGCCGACCCTTAAACTCCTTACCAGGGCCAACAACAACAAAATTTTAGTTTTCGTATTGTTAAGAACATTATTATAAACAACTTTTGTTCTACAGTGCTATTCAAAATATTTCTCCTATTTCTGATATTAATGATCAATTTTTTCAACTTCTGGCCCCTTGAAACCCCTAATTACGTAACATATGACTAAGGTATTGTACTGAATAGATAAACAGCTGTACATTGAACATTTTTGCTTCTATAATTAATGACAAAATATTGTTCAGTAAAGAGTTATTGTAAGAAGACTTTAGAGCCATCTTGGCCCCTAATTTGAGGGGCCAGCCCCTTTTTCTTGATATCAAATTAAAGGTCTTGCAAAATTAAACAATTTTTGCATTACATGTTTTAACAAAATATTTATACATCAAAAGATATTACAGAAAATGTGCGAAAATTTCGTGAAAAAATTTGGTACTAATTTTCAGGTTCAGGCGAGCTTCGAGGCCTTGAGCAATTTTCATAATTGGAAGCATGGGGGTACATCTACAGGCATTCATCTACAATCCCTGAAAATTTCAGGCTTCTATGTTGATTAGTTTTGGAGGAGATGCGTGGACAAAATGACCCTAAAAAATTTACAAAATCGTCAATATCTGAAACCGGAAGTGACGTCATCATTTGAAAATTTAATAATATGTAGCACCGATCATGCTTTATCAGTCCTGAAAATTTTGTGCAATTTGGTTGAATAGTTTTTGAGAAATAGCGCTCTAAAAAAGTCAGAAAAAGAAAAAAAAGAATAATAAAGAAAAAGAAACCGTAGAATAACAAGAGGGTCTTCCGTTGGAAACGGAAGACCCTAATTCAATTTTGACACTTGCTTTTAAAATTGCAAATACTCTTGTCTTACATGTGTCACACATTCTGATTTAAAATGTCCCAATAAATGTAAATACACTCTGAAAGTATAGGAACTATTTTGCTTAAAGGTACTACTTTGTTGTCCTACACACATTCTAAAAATAGTTAAAGGGATATACCCACATGTTGACAAACAGACTCGGCACCGTAAATAACAGTTCCATTTAATTTAGTGTGACAATTCCACTCAAGTAATAATTTTCCTAGCAAATGAGTCCAAATTTAATACTGTAGGCCTAAAAAAAATTGTGCCAAAAAAGAAACAAAAAAAAAGAAATTGTCTCTATATGAATGGAACTACAGACCCTGAAACGTGCTACTACACCTCTAAAACGAACCGTACCGTTCCGTGCAAGAAACGAACCGTACCGTTCACAAAACGAAACGTACCGTTCACAAAGCGTACCGTACCGTTCACAAAACGAACCGTACCGTTCGCAAAGCGAACCGTACCGTTCACAAAGCGAACCGTACCGTGCAAAAAGCGTGCAAGATAATTTATGCAAGACCCGCCTCCAGACGAACAAAAAAGCCTACCGTACCGTGCAATAAGCGTGCAACTTCCATATACGGCTTATTGACCTAATGTCTTTAGATGAGTACGGACAGAGATTATCGCTGACCAGATAAGTTCAATATTTAGCTAGATTTTTTATACGGGATTAGATAACACATACTAAGATTTAAAACTGTTATTCTTATTAAAACAGTTACAAAAATATTTCCTTTATCAGACCGTTAACATTTCTTTGTTTTTCGACAAAACTTGCATCGCCGATTTCTTAGACATTGTAAACTATTAACGTTCACACAATTATATTTATTAAATAATTTTATTAAATGCAAGTTTGAACGGGAAAAAGTACACGCATTCCATAAAATAACTTCCAACTTTATTTCCTGCATAGCTGGTAATGGCGTCGTGATTTCACATGAACAAAAATCACTCGCACGAAACACGAGTACAGAAGCTGATCTTTGGTTCTATACACAACAGGTGTTATTGTCTTTCTTTGTTTTTTAGCAGTAATTGTACTTTACAACTAACTCTGTATATTTGGACGCTTAAACAGGTGTACATGAGATGCCGGTATTCACACCTTTCCACGGACACCTGTTAGGTAACTCATCACAATCTGTCGTGTGTATAGTCTAAATATATCTTACTTATACTTTGTTAGTTTCATGGCTTTTCTTAATCTCTAGAAAACAAAAGAACTGTCTGTAGAAATGAACACAAACAACTACACATAAGACTATCGGCGCGTGGATCCGTAGAACAATTCAGCGACTCTGTACATGCGGGATTTTCACATATTAACTTGCGATTAAATATCATTTACCGGGTACATTAATGTATCAAAAAATGATTAATTACATCATAAATAATTGAATGAGATAACAAGTACATGTAAGCACAAACACAGCTCTTTTTAAATTTATTTTCAATCTAATATCTGTGATGTGAAATAGCGTCGAAATTTTAACCGTCGAGATCAATCTATATATTACACATGTACATCGTCCACTGTGCAAACGTTTAGTCATTGTGTTGAAATCGTTGTGAAAACCATGATTCTAAAATAAATGAATTAAATTCATACAAATAAAAATCTAATAATTCAAAATTGTTTGCACACAATCACATACACCCACAAATTGAGAGAGAGAGAGAGAGAGAGAGAGAGAGAGAACGAGAACTTGTGTGTTGATTATAATACTTAAATTAAAGTTTATTACTGAACTTTATTATTTCGCTTTAAGTTTCTATAGTTGGTCATTTGAGCGGGATTTTATCTCAGGACTCCACGTGCTTCGTCTGTCAATCAGTTTAAGTATAACAGTACAGATCACGCCATGCGCCGCGTGCTACTTGGCTCCTCCTATATGGCTAGAAGAAAATTATCGAATGAAACATTTTTGTTTTATGTTTTCTTAAATCCCTATTGAAAAGAGTGTTCCTATTTTAAATTATTCAACAATAATTTCTTTTCGATTTCATGATTATAATTCAGGTACTGGCGATCAGAGTCGTTTTCCCTCGCTGTCGTTTTATTTTGTTACTTGATAAATTCTTTTATATTTATCACTTTTAACATTCATTTGTTGATTACCGGGTATTTTTTCGTGTCCTATTTACAAAAAGTTTGTGTGTAAAAAGGTGAATTAAATATAAACAGGTTAGTCAGCATTTGTAAAACGTCAGCTAAATCGCATGCATACAGTGAAGAGCGGACACTTGTTCAACAGAATGATAAATATCGCCATTACATATATAAAAGTTATTGACTTGTTGTGTATATCCAGTTGTGTACATATCGTAAGAATATGTTACATGTACATGTATAGTTTAACGGAAAAACAAAAACTAATTGTCATATTTTGACTATACACGCGATCTTAGTTCAGATAAGAGAAGCGATGACGGGTTACATGTAGGTATAATCTGTGTATTCGAACAATTGCAGAAAATCATAGAATCAATATTTAAATGAATAAAATTTGTGTCAAAAACTATGTAACAGTTTAATTCAAGATTTCTTATCTGAAATTCATTGTTTATCTTATCATTAATTTTACATCGTCTATTCACTAAGGCAATCGGCAGTAGTACTACAGTAGTACTAGTACGCAATAAAGAATGATCATACGAATTATGAATAATAACAACTAGCCGAGAATCAAGACAACGATAAAGGAAACTAAAGAAATATCGGAATAAAGTCGGGGCAATTTTTTGTAGAAATTTTTAATGGATTAGAAATATTTAATGACTTCAACTCAAGTACATGTATAGAAATAAAAACTTTAGACGATTTGTAAAATTATCGACAGCTCGCTGAATTAACAAAAATATATCGGATTAAAGTCAAACAGTTCTTTTAATCTATCTTAATGATTACATTTATCTAAATTAAATACTAATAATAACAGATTGATCAAAATTAAAATTACCCCCGCTTCCCGGTTGTCACTGAGTACACGTTTCGCGCAACGTATCAAAAACGGGGGAACGGATGGAAGTCCTGATTTTAAATAGATCGATTGAAATACTTTTGTAATATATCATATAAATAAAGAAAATTCTGGTCATAATTACCACCATGCTGAAGTAGATCGGGCAAAAACTAAACAAAATTATATCGAGAAAAATCAAAGCGTGCAGGCCACGCCTACCTCATTAATAAAGCGCGCAAACCGTTCACAAAGCGTGCAGCTAATTTTAGCAAAGCGTACCGTGCAAGAAGCGAACCGTTCCGTTCACAAAGCGTACCGTACCGTTCACAAAGCGAACCGTACCGTTCACAAAACGAACCGTACCGTTCACAAAGCGAACCGTACCGTTCAAAAAGCGTAACGAACCGAACCGTGCAACTGGTGTAGTAGCACGTTTCAGGGTCTGTACAATTGATTAAGTACACATTTTGATTGGCTATATCCTTGTGTAATACCTTTAAGAGACTTCCGTCAAATTTTTTCAGCCCTGACGAATCTCGCTGAGATTTATAGTAGACCATAACATTACAACCAGAAACAACAAGTTCATGATTAAACAACCTGAGAATGCGTCCACACAAGTTTTAGCTTTTCTGGCCAAATAGTTTTTAAGAAGGAGATTTTTAAAGATTTTCTCTATATATTCCCATGTAAAATTTGATCCCCCCATGGTGGCCCCATCCTACCATCGGGGACCATGATTTGAAAAACTTTAATCTACACTACCCAAGGATTTATTTAGGAGAAGATTTTTTAAAATACCAACAAATTTTTTTATAATTCTGAATTATCTCGCGCCCCATTTATACCTCATTTGAACTTATTAAAGTGTATAGTACAAAATCAATATTATTATAGTTATCCAGGTCCAATCAAGGGGTATGAGGATTTATCCTGGGTTGTATTCCATACAGCCTGAGGCTGCAGGCCCGAAGGGTGTATGGGGACATAACTCTGTCAAAAATTGCTCGATCGTACCCAAAATCAAACTTGACCGAGATATTATGATACTTCTGTATACCAAATTTCATTGCAACCTATGAAAAGAAAACGAACAGAAACTAAAGTAAGAACCAGTAATAACTAAGATATAATCATCAGAGGGCACCTGCTCCATTATGTAGTTTTCTTTTGTACCATATCATAACATATGGTAACTTCTTTGTATTTTCCGTATGAAAAAAAAGGGAAACTTAATATCTATTATAGTTACTTAAGCAATAACTGACATTTAATTAGCTAAACAATAGATTTGAAAGACTGGCCTTCGCAAGTCGCCTGGGATACCTGCGCCAGGTTCCCTGAAAACCTGAAGGTGGGAACACTCTGGATCAGGTCTGTCAACGTGGCCCAACTTCGAAGGAGTTGGTCAGCCAACCACACGCACACTCTAAGTCGCATAGCCGTGGCTTCATCCCACAAGGGCATGGACCTCCTAAACACAGGGTGAAGGTGGGAGAGCGTCACATGATCCCTCAACTTGTTCGTCCTCTCGGCACAATTGGGAAAGGGGCAGGAAGAGAGTGGCGATCATCTCCTCCTGCTGCGAAGCTGGTCGTCTCTGGGTGGAGCTGGACCACTTGGGCTAGGAGCTTGCCACCCTCCATGCTCTTCGCAGGGTAGGGATCCCCCTTCTTGTCACTGGCTTGCCAGGATGGCCTCCTGGCACACGCTCCATAAGACAGTAGTGGCCCCTCGGGGGCAGCCATCAAGGCTTCCTCTTCCTCATGATGTGATGGCGGCTCCACAGGGGGGCCAGCCATCGGGTCTCCCCTGTCTCCGCCGGCCTGCTCGGTAGGCGCCCCAGCGTTGCATTCGTGCCACAATGGTGCCATGGGTGTTCTCTCATTCCGCCACTCCCGGCGGGAGGAGGTGCAGTCTTCTTCGCTGTCAGAATTTCTGTAAAGGAGAACAAGACGAATAACAACCCCCCCCAACACAGTTTGGGCACACAAATTGTTTAAAGTAGGAGGCCTCTTCAGGGGTGACACCCACACACAGACCGTGAAACCATTCGTCACTGTACCATTAACTTCTCATCGTCAGGGCACCGACAGGTACAAACACAATCTCATTAGATGGGCCCGGAGATGAGGGGCATGTGGGGGAGGCTACATTAGGTTTTGGTTACGGGGACGCCCCTGATGTCTGGGGGGGGGGCTTGGGAGAACTGTCAGGAGGCCCTCTGGCAGCAGGAGAGTGTTTTGGGGGCCGACCTCGGCGTGGCTGCTGCCTGAGGGGGATTTGGGAAGCTTGCAGGCACCCGCCGCCCCTGCAGGGGGGCTGGAAGCCAAGACGCTCCCGGTCTCCTGCTTGGCACTCTCAGAGTTCTCAAAGTTCTCCCTAAACCGAACGAGCCATGGGATGATGTCCCTGTCAACACACTTCTTCAAGCAGTCGTGATTGGCCACAATGACTGCCGACTTGGTCTTTACTTGGTACAGGTGGGGGGTCAGCTTCTTGACTATGATACCAGGGCCCTTCCAGGACGGGCTACGCTTGCAACACTTCCCCTTCACCGTCGCGGTGTCCAGCTCATACACAACATCTCCTTCTTCAAAGGGGCGGGTAGCGGCCTTGATGTTATAATCTCTTTTTATCCCTCCTCAGAGATGTGCAGGCGCCTCCTGGCTGTCTCGTGACCAGTCAGTATTTTGTCTTCAAGGTCCCTCACATACGTCTCGATATCTGCAGGGCCCTCCTGCAGGGGGGACCTGTACATCAGGCTAGCTGGCGTATTAACCTCTCTACAAAGTATGAACCTTGAATTACGATTGTCTGCAGAGCGGAAGGCCCCTGCTATCTGGGCCAGATGCTCGTCCCAACAGTCTTGGGCCTTATCAATATAACACCTTACCGCATCCATAAGGGTTCTATTGTAGCGCTCCACCTGTCAATTGGCAGACGGACGGTAGGGGGTGGTGGGGGCCTTAAGTATTCAGAGGAGGTCACACACAGCAGTAAACAACTTACTTTCAAAGTTGCGCCCCTGATCTGTAAATATCTCAAGGGGGCAGCCGAACCTAACAAAGAATTCGTCCACTGCCGCTTTGGCAGTAACCTCAGCTGTCTGGGAGGGGAGGGGGACACAATCCACCCACTTAGTAAATTGGTCCACCATGACTAGGACATACTCATTCCCCTTTGGAGTCTTAGGGCGCGGTCCAAGGAAGTCAAGGTGCACCCTCTTCATGGGTGCCCCGGCATGATACTTAATCATTTCTGCCCTGGCGTGGCACTGTGGGCGCTTATTTCTACTGCAGGGGCCACAAGTGCTAACAAACCTCTCGGCCCCCCACATCATCCCGTACCAATATAAATGCAATCTCATCCGGGCCTTGGTGTGCTCGATCCCTTGATGTCCAGCCGCTGGTATATCGTAGCAGAGTCGCAGAACCTCTCTCCTCAGCTCTATGGGGACGACCAGAACTTTCCTTTTCTCTCCCCCCTCCTCTGTCTCTTTCCAAAGGACCCTGTCGTTGTCCAACTGCAACAAAATCCTGTTGATATAGTAATGTTTGACAGCTGGACTGGCTAGGAACCGTTTGTCTTCCTGGGTCACTTTACTGGCTACGGCTCATCTCATCGGGGGTGAGGCCCACCAAGGAAGGCGGTCCAACCAAGCCTTCCAAGGAAATTCCTATGATACAGGCGAAACTGGGGGTAATGATTTATTTGGATCTGAGACTGGCATGGGCCATTTGGACTGCTCTGACCCTCACAGTTGTCTTCACGGATCCGGCCCATAAGCTTCTTGGAGACATAGCCCAGAGCTGCCTCGCTGATAGAGGGCCGGGCTTCTTCTCGGTCAACAATAATGGGGCTCTGATCCTTCGTAAGGCTAGATTCTTCCCCCAACAAGGGGGAATATGTCCAACTACCAGGCCTAGCTAGAGGGACCACATCGTCAACTTCATCCGCAAAAGCAATCCAGAACTGGTGGGCTCTAGTACACTTAAGGCAGCCACCACAAGGCAAATCACTAAGGTTAACGGTGAAATCCACCCCCCTACACCTGGATGGGGGTGGCGGTCTGTACAGTGCATCAGCGTTCACATGGTGCCTTTCTGGTCTATGTTGGATCACCATATCGTACTGACTAAGCTCCTCGAGCCAGCGAGCAAGCTGATCTTGAGGGGTACTTGAAGTTGAGCAACTAAATAAGGCTATGGTGATGTGTGCGAACGACAAATATACGGCCAAGCAAGTAATGTCTGTACATGTGCGTGAATCTGATAATTGCTAGGAGCTCCTTCCAGGTAGTGCAATTCCTCCTCTGTTCTGCTAACAGGCTGAGACTACCGTAGGCTATCAGCTTTTCTTGCCCCTCCTGGATCTGTGAGAGCTCAGCACCTATCGCCTCCGTTGACGCGTCAGTGTCCAGTACAAACTCGTCCTCTGCAGTAGGGAGGGCTAAGATTGGGGGTGAAGTGAGAACTTTCCGGAGGGCCGCAACAGCAGTCCACTGCTGTGGTCCTCATAAACAAGGTTTCTTCCCAGTGACACTGTACAACGGTTGGGCAATCTGGGCAAAGCCGGCAATGAACCCCCTGTGGTAGTTGGCAAAGCTGAGGAACCGCTCAACACAGTGGTAGGCGTCGTCCAGTCCTTTACAGCCTCTATGTACTCATCCCCCACTCATCAGCGCTGAAACACTGTCCTCAGATTGGCTAGGTGATCCTCAAAGTCGCGCCTAAGCACTAAGGCATCGTCCAGAAATGCCAGGACTATGCTCCATGTGAGCCCCCACAGAACTAAGTTCATGGCTCGGAAAAAGGTTGCTGGGGCGTTACACAAGCCGAAACCCATATGCCGGAACTCAAACAGGCCATTTCGGGTGACGAAGGCAGTCTTCTTCCGGTCATTAGGGCTTATCATAACTTGATGGAAGGCGGAGTTCCCATCCAGCTTGGAAAACCAAATGTTCCCTGACAAAGTTTTGAAACACTCGTCGATCAATGGGAGAGGAAATACATCATTCCTTGTAACGTTGTTCAGCCTGCGGTAGTCCAGGCACCATCGGACTTGCCCATCCTTCTTACCGATGAGCACCAGCACTGACGCCCACTCAGACATAGAGGGCTGAATCACCCCAGCGTCCAGCATATTCTTGAGATGCGCCGAGGATCGTTCTAGCAGGTCCTGCAAATGGGTGGGCACCTTAGGGTGAGATCCCCCAGGCTCACACACAGCTTAACTCCAGGCCGCTCTCCTAGGGTAGGGCGCAGGCAAATGAGCCTCAACTGCCTCTCCTAGGAAGCTCCCCTCCTTCAGAGTAATTTCCAAAGCGTTCACCAGGCAAGCCACGAAGGCATCTCCAGCGGCAAGGTAAGTATGGGGCATAAGCAAAGCCTCTGACACTTTCTCTATCCCCAGAATGGTCATGAATTCAGACAGACTCCTGTCCAGCTTGAAGGGCCACAATACAGCAGAGCCGGCACAAACGCAGACCTCACGCACTAGCGTCATGCGAGCAACGCTCTCCGTCTCACCTCTACCATAGGTCATCTGCATCTCTTCCCCACACAAGTTTATCACCCCGAGCTCCAGTCCATCTTAGCCTTGTGTTCCCATAGGATGTCAATTCCCAACAACTAGTGATGGGAATCGGTGAGATTTTCATTATCGATAATCAGTTTCCCTTAACTAATTAATCATCAATTATAATAGGAAATTTTTATATTTTATAGTGTAGTGCAAAATAAATGTAAATAAACAAGTTACAATGAACAGACTCATTACTAGGCTTTTGTAATTTGATTTACTTAGTATTTCTAGCGATAAAAAAACTATATTCAAAAGATTTTCCTTTGTAGGCAGTCCAACATTAACCAAAATGCGTCCAAATTCTAGAATGTGCTATATTTCCTGAGTAAGAATATCGAGCTCGTCTGACATGTCAGCCATTTTCAGACCGCGCACCTGTTTAGGGTATAGATAGTTCGCGTTTAGAATATTCTGTTTATGATATGTGCTTGTTGAAAGGGAAAAAAACCTTAACTGATTATTCGTAATGAAACCTTTTATGATCGAGCGCTTAGAATGCAATAACAATCGATCGATTTTCGATCATAATCGATGACTGGAAATCACTACCAACAACATCCTGTCCTTAAGAGGGGCCACATAAAGATCCACCTGATGAGTGTGCTGGCCTACACCAAGGTCAAATGGGCCGGCAACAAATTCCTGGAGATGGGCTTCATTTCCGGCTTGCAGCAAAGTGACCTGTCTCTTAATGGGGGGCTTTGACTCCAAATTGTCATAGAACTTCCTCCCAAGTACACTCACTTCTGCCCCAGTATCCACCACAGCTTCAATGGGGGCTCCCTGGATCCTCAGCTTTATGGTAAATGCAGTCCATGGGCAATGCTGGCTTTCTGTGACACACAACTCCCCCTCCATAGGGACTGCCTGTGGGTTTAAAGGCATCCTACTTTTATCCTCGCTGTTTTCATGGGGCCCAGACTCTGAGGTCATATCCTCCCTTGGTGGCTCCTGCAGCTTCAGACTGGGGTCTTCTGGAGTCAGGATCTCATCACTAGGAACCGGAGGTTCCTCCTCTTCAGTCAGCAGCTCCTCCTCAGGAAATGGTTCAGTTATGGGCTGATTCCTGACACGCACTCCAAATCCACCACCCTGCTTGGAATGCTCAAGACGGGTTTCCCCTGACTGACCAAACTCTGGCTTCACACTCTGCATGTCCTCTTTAAAACATTGGCAAGCTCTGGCACCCCCCGGCCCTCCTTGTGGAGGAGGTGGCGGCGACGGAGGCATCAGGTCTGCTGGGGCCCTGCCACTCTCCCTCAATTCTCAAACTGCTGCATCGGCTCCTGAGTTCCTTAATCTCACTCTCCCCTTCACCATCCTTCTGGCTATCTACAGATACCTTGTCCTTATCCGCCATGGACCTAACCGCCTCCCGCTTAGGCTTGGGGGGTCTGCTCTGACGCGAATGCTGGAAGTACTGCATGTGGTCGACAGCTTCCTCCATAGTCTTGGGTTGGCCATCCAAAGTGTACAAACCCACCTCCCGGTCCTCCGCTCCATAACACAGACGAGGTATAGCCTGGGCATGAACATCCGGTAGCTGGGGGAATGCACGAGTAGCCAAGGTGAGCACTCAGTCAGACCACTGTCGCAGGGATTCACCACTATTCTGTGTCGCCGATTGGAAATTAAGTTGATGAGTGAGGTCTGGTGCTGATGAGCCAAAGCGCTTGTCAAACTTCCTGAGTATTTCGCTGAACCTCAGGTGGGGGTAGTCTCCAGCATCAAAGTGTAATACTCAATGGCTGGGCCCTCCAGAAAGAAACAGAATTGATCATGTTGCTCGGTCTCATTCCACTGTTGGCGAACAAATTTATGAAGGAAGGCTTTCAAGTTGCACTTGCCATCATAGCGGAGATCCTTATATCTAGGTCTATTCCGGACGGTCGGGTGGCTGGAACTGGCTGGTAGTGCAGCATAGTCTTGAGGATTGTACCGCACCACAGGCAGCTGCACATCTCCAGATGAGCCATAGGTCGCAATGGGCGTCTGCGAAAACTCCAGGGCATGGCGAGATGCTGCGGATAACCGCGCGTGCTCATGGGGATGATGAGGCGCTGCAGATAACCGCACATGTTCATGGGGATGATGAGGCGCTGCGGATAACCGCGCATCTTCATGGGTATGATGAGACGCTGCGGATATCCGTGCATATTCAGGGGGACTGCAAGACGCAGCGGGATTCCGCGCGTGACTTGCATTAGAAGGTATTTCTCTACTGGGGGGCTCATATGCATGAGGTACTGGGATGTATGAATGGTCACCCAGGAGATGGGGTTCCCCAGACAAGGGCTCATGATACTGTGGCTGGACTTGTGCTATTCTACTTCCCTCTCCCTCAGGACTGTAAGGCTGGGAGGAGGCCTCAAGCGTTGGGACCGCATAACCTGTAAAATACTGGTGCTGTCCCAACATTGTCCCCCCCCCCTGCACAGTAACATACTGATCATCCCCGGGCTGAGGTGTTGGGTAATAACAGCTGGGTGCGACCGGCTGGGTTACAGCAGTGCACATGCGCAGACCAAAGTATCCCTGTGAGGTATGGACCAAGGACTCCTGGACCCTAGTGGCAAGGTACTCCCCCCCAGGGGAAGGATGGCAAGGCACCCAATGAGGGGACCTACTACCTGGCATGGAGTTACTATTCCCTGGGGCAGGGCTAGGCTGAGCAAGTGAAGCTTGGGGTTGAGAATCAACAATTTGAGATGCATGTGGCAAATCAACAAGCTGTCCTTGGTTTACACTAGCAGGGTCCTGGGGTTGGTTAGTTGAACTAGTAGGGCAATAGCTACAGGGCTGGGATGTGGGCTGGTATGTGGGTCTGACAGGCCCACCGGGCATGGAGTTGGAGGGGGACGGGGTGATGGGGGGATCATGGTCTAGCAGGTGGGGTCTCAGGTCCCCTTGAACATTAGGCGGATGCAGCGGGGTGACTCCAATGGTATCCTAAGGCCCTTGGATGACAGGAACATCCCTAACAGTTAGGTCACACTTACATGTAATGGTCATATGGGAAAGACGTGACATGGGGACCCCTACATATTCGCTAGGTGGGACAAATTCCCTATAACAAACTGGTGAACTGCATCTTACCGAAGAGCCAGGGGACACCCCTGGCTGAATACTACTGGCTGGTCCAGGCACAACAGAGTGTGCCACCTTGACCTCTGGCTCCCTTACTGTACCCTGCCAAACCAACCACCCACACTTGGGATAGTCTGCCTGCCCTCCTGGAAAGCGGGATGGGCCGGCAGCCTGACCTAACCTAACAATGCTAGGAGCACAGTAACCCATATTGCCTGGAGTTCTAACACCTACTGTATCTGGGCCAAGATGTCTGCTCCTCATCAGGTGTTAAAGTGTCGTCTAACCCCAATAGTGTAGCGGCTTAGGTCAATATTTCAGCAAGATATTTCACTTGTGGATACAAGCACCAAATTTTGCATGAAGGTTTCTTGAACATTACTTGATCAAAAAATATCGCTGGCCATTCAAGTTTTGGTCATTTTCAAGATGGCCGCCTCTTATTTCAAAATGGCGTCTTTTTTTCATAATGTTTTCATGATATTTTGAATATTTCTGGGTAATGTTTTTATTTTCTGTGAAATTATAAAGAAGAATTTGTTGTATGATATAATTTGATGTTCATTTCAGATATGAACACTCTGCGCATGAATTCGAGTTTGGTGCTTGTATCCACAAGTGAAATATTTCATCCACTATCCGCTACACTACAAGGCTTGCAAAGCCTCTTCAAATGAAACATTCATGATGAGCGAATGGTACAATACACAAAAACCTTCCAAGTCAAAATCAACACAGACTATGCGAGAAAATGCAAATTATATGCTAAATACAACAAACTATACCTATCAACAATGGAATGAAAACTTTAAATGGAAAAAACTATGCACAAAATATGCAGAGGTGAAAATAAATTCACAAATTAATCCTACAATCCTAAGCATGTGGTGGCCCCCAAAATGGGGGCTACACCCGTATATCTACAGAAGAAAAAAAAACGCCTAATAAACAGCTTTGACACTTTGCGGGAAAAAAATTGTTCCTGTCTTATATATACAGTGAGTTAAGGGCCACGAGTTGGGCGCCAATATGGTGTTTATATACCTAACACTGCCTATGATATTAACCGTGGGTTACCCCGAACTCACCTGTACATCTCTATCCGTTGCTGTCAACTTCTAGAAAGGCGATTGGGTCCAAATCCCTTTTAGCTCGCGCAGGGGTTCCCGCCATGTGACGTCACGGGCTATTAGATAGCCCGTACGGGAAACGATTCCACAAACACCACACACACAAGAAATCCAAATTAATTAAATCTGTAAGCGGAAAAAAAAAAAAAATGTGTGCAAAGATACAGAGCTCTATTACCATACATATTCTGGTATTCTATTATTAATATGAAAATTATCCCTTCCCCACCACAAAAGCTTGAAAAATACACACAAAATCACATATGTATCATTTAAATTTATTGTAAAAAAACCAAACACTTTTCACGTATGCTTATATGTACATGTATTCATTTTTAAAATACATGTAGTACAACTGTTTGTTGCATGAACATTTATGTAGGATCCATTCATATATGTAGGGGATACAATCAACAGTCAGAGGTTTCTAAATTTTTGGAGTAAAGAATTTTGTTACTTTTATAAGTATGAACATTTGAAGTTTCCATTTGATTAGTCAGGTTATTAATTATATGAAGAATAATCAATAAATGACTTTATTTTAGTAATACAGAACTGTAGTTTTCAAGTTGACAATATTTGATCTTTAATATTGAAAAATTTTCGGACAAGTGAAGTTAAAGTTTGGACTAGTAAATTCTTGGTCACTTGTCCAAATGGACAATGTAGAGCCCTGGCCTTTATCAAATGTTGTGGATTTTCCAAAATCTAAACATAGGTAATCACAGATTACAAAGCTCACCGAGACGAGGCATCACCCCTATGAGACCACCTTTATCATATTATATGAAAATCATACTTTATGATCTTGGATATTCATGGATTCTGTTTTGACACAAAATCAGATATCATCTGTTAAAAAATTGTATGATAATCATATGTTCATATCTTAATCAATATAATAATATAAAATTAAATATTGCATCCTATCATACTTACAATATATATCATATAATACAATAAAATACTGTAATAAACAAAGATGATATTGTAAATATGAAATGACATTGTATTGTGTTAAACCTTATTGTATTTGATCACATAATACAACATTATTATATATACGAGGGTCAATCAAAAAATACGAAGACAATGTGGCTGTCTATCATATGTTTTTCATGAAAGTCATACTTAACAGATTAATCTTTGCACCGACACTTATGTTATTGATATGCGAAGTTTTAGTCCATTTGATGAAACGGTATTTTTGTTACCCCTTTTTAAAAACATTATGTTTTGTCACCACGGCGCACGGTAACTTTCAAAACATGACGTCAAGATTAAACATGCACAGTTTATAGATATACCCCATCTTTTAAATTATATCATGCTTAGTCTCTTGTGCCTTTCTCCATTCAATTTAAAATGGCACTGAACCACTTAACATCTTATTTGCACACATTTGTTCGAGAATCATAAGTTAGTTCATTAAAGTTTTCATTTTCTTACCGTGTATTTCTTAGTTTACAGTAAGGATAACCCTGAACGTCGATTTACGTTACTTATTTTTTGACCAAATATTTACAGATATTCTACTCTCTTTCGAACTGTTTTATATTCAAAATACAATGACCGCCACCCTCACAAAATTTATTACAGTTAAACACAAACTTGCATATAATTGTTGACTTATTTTTTGCACCATTGAGCATTTTCACAGCTTCTATCAGCTTTTTCCTGAGTTAGATCCATTTTATTTGTACTTTTCGTTGCGCCGTGACGTCCGGCGACGTCGATGTTTTTAGTCAACTCTAAAGAGGACTATCTGTCTTTAGTTACTAATATCTGTTTGACAAAACAATATATCCCTTCATTATTTGGTACATAGAATACCATGACTATACTAAATTTGAAGTTTCAATATTATTTGGTTTTATGCCCAATTAATAGAGATATTACTTTCAACATTATACATATGGTTTATTGAAGACATAACACAAATTTTGACCATGCGCCGTGACCTCATTTTTGCAGGATTAAATTCTAAATAATTCTTAGAAATAAAGAAATTAATTAACTTTTTTCCTTGCAAATTCTTTGAAACTATTGCTAAATTATGTCTACCAAATTTAGTAATGATACGACGTTAAGTAACATAACTATGACAAAAGTCTTCGTATTTTTTGATTGACCCTCGTAATACAATATTGTATTATATGATACAATATCATATTACATAATACATCATAACATTGAAACATATGATATTATATTGTATAATATAGTATGATATATTGTATTGTATGATATTGTATAATATTTGATACATAATATGATATTGTATCATATGATACAATATAATTTGATATAACATTGTATCATATCAAATGATTACAATATTATGTGATAAAGTAAAATATTATATAATACAATATTATACATACATATTGTATCATATGATACAATAATATATCATATAAACCAATATCATATTATACAATATCGTATGATACGATAATATATAATATTACAATATAATATAATACAGTTCAGCTTGATATAATTGTAAATTACACAAACCAATATCATATTATACAATATCATATGATACAATATAATATTGTATCATAATATACAATACTATACAAAACAATATCATGATACACTATCAAATCATAAAATATCAAAAAAATTGATACAATATCATATCATATCATATAACTTTTTACAATATAACATATGATATTATATTGTATCATATTAAACAAAAGTGTTTCATATCATACAATACTTTATCATAGGAATCGTGTTATATCATTTAACAACAACCTCATCTTTCTATCAAGCAGGTTTAAGTGAGGTAGGAGATTTCTTTAGCATCCTTGATAATGGAGATCAGGCTCTGCATCTGAAGCAACCTCTGCGTTTCATTTATAATATAGTTAAATCAACTATGCAAGCTATCATCTATAAATCATGTGACCTGTTCAAAAAAATCTAAACCTCATCCAGCATCCGAAACCTATGGCTCAGATTCAGCATTCAAGCCTGTCAGGTGCATCAGTATACATAAGACGCATCTCCATGCAAGTTTGGTGAAGTTCGGACCAGTAATAGCTAAGATCTCATCATCAGAGGGCACTAGCAATTAAAACTTAACCTGCTCAAGCATCCACAACATATGGCTCAGATTCAGCATCCATGCCTGTCAGGTGCATCTGTATCATAAGACACACCATCCATTCAAGTTTGGTGAAGTTAGGACCTGTAATAACTAAGATATATTTTTTAGCTTCCTTGATAAATGAGATCAAGCTCTGCATCTGAAGCTTCCTCTGTGATTCATTCATATTACAGTTTAGTCAACTATGCAAGTTTGAAATAGAACTATCATCTATTAAACATGTGACCTGTTCCAAAAAACTTAACCATATCCAGCATCTGAAACCTATGGCTCAAACTCAGCATTCAAGCCTGTCAGGTGCATCAGTATCATAAGACGCACCATCCATGGAAGTCTGGTGAAGTTAGGACAAGCAATAACTAAGATATAATCATCAGAGTGCACCTGCAACAAAAACTTTAACCAGCTCTAAAAACCTTAACCTCCTCCAGCATCCGAAACCTATGGCTCAGATTCAGCATTCAAGCCTGTCTGGTGCATCAGTATCATAAGATGCACCATCCATAGAAGTCTGGTGAAGTTAGGACCAGTAGTAACTAAGATATCATCATCAGAGGGCACCTGCAACAAAAACTTTAACCAGCTCCAAAAACCTTAACCTCCTCCAGCATCCGAAACCTATGGCTCAGATTCAGCATTCAAGCCTGTCTGGTGCATCAGTATCATAAGATGCACCATCCATAGAAGTCTGGTGAAGTTAGGACCAGTAGTAACTAAGATATCATCAGAGGGCACCTGCAACAAAAACTTTAACCAGCTCTAAAAACCTTAACCTCCTTCAGCATCTGTAACCTATAGCTCAGATTCAGCACCCAAGCCTGCCTGGTGCATCAGTATCATAAGACACACCATCCATGCAAGTTTGGTGAAGTACGGACCAGCAGTAACTTAGATATTGCTATCAAAGGGCACCTGCAACAAAAACTTTAACCTGCTCCAAAAACCTTAACCTCCTCCAGCATCCGAAACCTATAGCTCAGATTCAGCATTCAAGCCTGTCTGGTGCATCAGTATCATAAGACACACAATCCATGCAAGTTTGGTGAAGTACGGACCAGCAGTAACTTAGATATTGCTATCAAAGGGCACCTGCAACAAAAACTTTAACCTGCTCCAAAAACCTTAACCTCCTCCAGCATCCGAAACCTATAGCTCAGATTCAGCATTCAAGCCTGTCTGGTGCATCAGTATCATAAGACACACCATCCATGCAAGTTTGGTGAAGTACGGACCAGCAGTAACTTAGATATTGCTTTCAAAGGGCACCTGCAACAAAAACTTTAACCTGGTCCAACAACCTTAACCTCCTCCAGCATCTGAAATTTAGGACTCAGATTCAGCATCCTAGTCTTTCAAGTCCATAAGTAGGTCCAGATGCATCATCCATGTAAGTTTGGTGAAGATAGGACAAGTAATAGCTTAGATATAGGACATGCAACAAAAACTTTAACCAGGTCCCAACGCCGACGCCGACGCCGAGGGTATAGCATAAGCTCCCCCTGACTTCGTCTCGGTGAGCTAAAAATAGCACAAAGCTCACTCGATGGTGTTAGCTTGGTTGCGATATGCTAGAACTGTTTATTTGATGTGAAAATATTGGAAACTTGGAAGCAAATGTACTTAATAAAGAAAAAAATTTTACAGTTAATTGCAAGTAATACATATAAGTATGCCTCTAAAAATGCTTGTGTGCACATGTATAGGGACTGACTGCAAAGATAAAGTACAGTAACTGGCGTATTTTTTTGGACGAATCGTCTATGCAAACACCTAGTTGAATTGCTCATTTTTAGCCCAAATTTACAAAAAAAAATCCTACGATACGTCAATTCAGACAACACATAGAACTTATCGCTTTAACATGGCGTTTCAAACTGCAAGTAACATTATTTAGTGTATGACGACAGAATGTCCCCGATATTGCTACCAATTATTATTAATGATTAACATTTAAACAATTACGCTTTATAATTATGCATTGTATTTTCAAATACCAGTAACATCTATAAAGTCGCTTGCATTGTATACAATTCCCGATGTCGCGTGTTATGCAAGTTGTATGAGAGTAAACTAACCTGACTTTGTCAGAAATATTTTATTACCATGTATTAAAATAAATATCCACTCTGACCATCGCCAGTGTATTCGCCATTACGTAACCAGCCACCTGTTGACTCGGCGCGTGGTCAATGTTTGTTTAACAATTTCCAGTGTCAGAAGCATGCTCCTGTCTCGTTTTGGACTTCAAAGGGGGATCTCAAGTGCAGAAAGCTTAGCAATTACTATGATTTAATGAAATTGTTTACTTTGTATCCAGTAATGCAGTTACGTTACACGCTATTTTTTTACATAGACACTGTTAGAAATAGACCAATCACTTGTCCGATTTGATAATGACGATATAAGACATATATACATTTCCTAAAATTTTAATTTTACAACTTTCAAAGAATTGGACAATAATTAATCAATGAACATTATTTAGCACAACTGGTGTCAGCCTATTGTAAAAACAAAAGTATTGATAATTGCCAATTATGTATTTAAAGAATTAATTTGACTTAAAAACCATTTCTTATTTATACTTTCCACTAACAACTCTTTACCAATAAAATAACTAAAATTAAAAACATTCCCTGTACTGCAATAATTTTTTCCATTCATTTTTGGTTTTAATTTTACTTTATAGTATTATCTTCCCACTTAGTCTAGTGATATATGGAACCATGTGACGATGTATTTATAAAAAACAGAACAGTAAAATTTTCAATTGATTAAAGACATGAACCATTTTTTAAATTACCGTTATTATTATGTATACTACTGTTAACAAATGAGAGAAAACAATACTTAATAAAGATGAACAATGAATTCAATAAGGTAATTTCCAATCACACAGCCAACTCAAGATGATTAAAACCAAGATTTTGAATGCTATTTTTAACAATTTTCTGACCTCAAGCCTTAGACAAGTCGATTTAGATGATTAGTCTTGTGCTCTGCTTCAGAGAAAATAAATACCGACTAATCAACGGAAAATACGGTAAATTCAATTAAATTTAAACTAGAGGTACTGTGAGCAATCAATTAAGCTCACAATTGAACCCCCCCCCCCCTAAGAAAAAAATCATAACTCATGTATTTTTGCTATTATAGAAAATATTGGATGAATCTATTTCACTGTCCATTTTCTATAAATAACAACTGCTCTATTTTTAAAACTGTTAATGCTATTATATAAGTACACAAACCAATTTCTATGCTTTAAACGAAATACCACGTCAAGCAGTCATTTAATATAAACATTTTGAATTATTAGTACTGAGCCTAATTTTTTTCCGAAATTTTTTTTCCCGCACATTTTTTTTTCAATCAAAAAAAATACAACGGGGCAGGTCATTTTCAGAGAGACGGGGATGATAATCTAAACAAGAGGCCCATGGGCCACATCGCTCACCTGAGGAACAATAGGTATAACAGAGTATTATTTAAATTTGGAATTATTTTAATTCTTGGAATTTAGAGAAACAGTGAAAAGTAGCCTTAGTCACTACTAATTCATCAACTAACCCTGATTTTCACAGTCAATGTTAAACAGGGCATTACTAATTGCCCTTAGTTTACTGATGTGAAAACAGAAATTTCTTAGTATCATCTATATTACAAATGTATTCAATAAAAAAAATTAAATGTCTGTAGATATTGATTTTTGTTTAAAACAATCAGTCATGTATTTCTTACACAGTGAATTTATTCATTACAAAATATATTATGTAAATGTTGATTTGTAGGTGGTGTGATCTAAGTTCTTTTTTTATGTGCTTGAGTAAAAATTCTTCAGGATTCACAAAGGGAGTTAGCAAATCCTGGATTTGCTAACCCCTATTGGGCGCATGCCCCAGGTTTTCTCTGGGGTTAGAAAATCCAGGATTTGCTAACCCCTATTGGGCGCATGCGAGATGTCTTTGGTTAGTAAATCCAGGATTTACTAACCCCCCCCCCCCCCCTTTACACAAGTTGAATTTAGTTCCAGGCTGTCCTTTCAATCATTCAGTTTAAGAGATATTCTTCGGTTTCTTTAACATATCCTGTTTCAATGTGCAACAAAGATGCATTTTCCAATCCCTCTCTGAAATAACCCGATCGTAAAAAGATAGCCATCGATCTATAGTGCAGCATCGCCGTGTACACTATACTATGTCAACACATCTACGTTTCCGATTACATGTGTACCTACCATTGTTTACCTTATAGATAGCGATATCTTTCTCCCAGCGCGGTGGAACATAACAGACTTGAAACATAAAGCCGCACCGAAGCCATCACTGCACAAAAGGGAGTAAATTTAGCGTCACTTCCGCCTTCCCTGACGTCATATTCAACAGTGAAAAAAAAATTGGCGGATCATTTCTTTCACAAAAATAATGCTTACTATTATATAGTGTATGCTTCAGTCATGTTTCTCTATCATATTTTAGATGATTTTATAAAATGTGTGTATTTATTATTTTGTTTATTTACATCATTAAAAAAGGGGCGTAAACCCGGTACACTGATCCTAAAAGCTATAGAAGGAGGGGGGGGGGGGCTGAAAAGAACCTCGATATTTTTATCGAGGAATACCTGAAAATTTATTATTTTTGACAAACTTGGGATGTTTCCAACCACCAGTAGCATCGTATATATAAAGGATCTGGAGAAATTAAGAACCTCTGTGCTCGAAAATTCCATCTGAAATTTATAAATTTCAGGATCCGCCATTGTATTTCATTGCCGTTAAAAGCGCCGGTTTTAGTGTGCAGGTCTAACAAAATCCACTTCAAAATGACGTAGGACCGACTATTACGTCATGAGGCTAAAACCTAAGATCAATATTCAGCATCTCACATATCCTGTGTGCATGTGTGTATGAGAGAGAGAGAGAGAGAGAGAGAGAGAGAGAGAGAGAGAGAGAGAGAGAGAGAGAGATTGCGGGTGTACTTGATTGTAAATTTAAACTTGTAGCATGCACAATATATTTTTATTGCATGCACAATTTATTTCTATAGCATGTACAACATTACATGTATAATAGGAAAATGCATGTTTTCAGTGTTATGATGTATGCTTTTTATAACTTCCCTAAATGTGCTTATTATTTGTCACTCCTTGTCTTTTTTATACTGTATACCAACACTATTGACACTATATATTCTGAATTAAATGTACCTAGTAAATGCCTATTCACATGTATGAATATCACTATTATAAAGTCAATAACTATAAGTAACATGTAATATCACTATAAAAATTGCACTGGCGTCGGAAGCAAATTGAAATGGGGGGGGGGGGGGGGGGGGGGGCTAGACTTATCCTGAGAAATATTGGAAAAAAGCACCTAATTCCTTGGGGGGGGGGGGGGGGGGGGGGTTGTACCTATAGTTCAAAAAAGGAATTCTTCCCTACACTGTACCAAATTTTTTTTTTCACAAATCATGAAATTCCTAACTGGGGGGGGGGGGGGGGGGGGGGGGCGGCTAATTAACCTTTGACTCCAACTTTTCAATATTTCACTTTTTCACGGTAAATTTAGGAACAATTATATTTCCTACGAAAAAAAGTGGGGGGGGGGGGGGGTTGAACCCTTTATGATGCTATGTGCCTAACGGTTAGGTCTACTTTTGCAAAAATTAAGAAGAACCCCCCCCCCCCCCCCCCCGGTTCTGACGCCTATGAATTGTACATATTGTATGTATTATCAATAGGAGAGGTTGTAAGAACTTGTTTCCAATCCTTTTGTGTAATTTACACAATAAAATATGTTCAAATCAAATTTCTCTTATAGCTATAGTACACGCACTTCACATAACTTCTACATTTCCATTCTGATTCTAATTTTTCTTATTCTGTTTATTATGTAGTATATGCACCCTCTGACCCTTAAACACCCTCTGTAGTATGCTAGCTAGCTTTGTAACATAACTGCATGGTGTGCGCTTTTGTGCTTATGCGTATGGGTCACTAACCAGCTAATCCAAGCACTATGGACACTGGGGGTTCTAGCTAGTGCTACTGAAATTTAACGGCATTTCACTTTTTTCTTGTATATTTTATTTCATACGACAAACCCATTACTGTTTTTTTGACCGGTCTCCATCGTTCCGACTCTTTAATCAGATAATCGGTTCAGTTTCTTGGCCTGAATTTCTCGCATAATCTTTGTTTATAGCTACGATTGTATCAAAATGTTTTGTATTCGTTACCTCATATAATATTGTTGGTTATGTGCAGATACCCGATGGGCATGGTCATACGACTACAAAGTATCTATAATATTCGTACCATTTAAGATTTGACTATTCTTAAGGTAATTAAAATAAATTTTCTTGAAAAACAATGCGTCTACATACAATTCATCCTATATATCGATTATTTTCAAAAACTATGTTTGGTCAGCGGTGATGATTTGTGCTAAGATCCAAACACTGTTTTACTCCTGGTTTGCCAAAGTATTGCAAAGAAGAGTTGACTCCCAAAAATCGTTAGAGCAGGAGACTTTAAAACTATATACAAAATAGAGTAATAATTGTAGATATGCATCCTTGTTTTAGATTTAAAAAGTGGCACATGTTAAATTGACCCTGCTTTCAGTACTCTCAATACAACATATTCTTTATGGGGAGCGCTTTCAAGAAGCTTTCGGGTTTTGGTTACATGACATATAAAGCATTAAAAGTATACGCTAACCGCTTGGAAAGTGATGGGGATGCAAAGTGGGGTGGGGGGTGGGGGCAGACTCGTCCAAAAAATCTTGACAAGCAATCTTGGGAGGGGGGGGGGGGGAGTAGTTCACCATTTACCTTCAATTTCACTATTTATTTCCTTACTTTCAATTCTATTTTTTATATAGTCCCATAAAAGTGGAGTGGGGACAACTCCATGTTAATTCTATTTTTTGTATGTAAATTTAACAAAAATGTTTGCTGCGCCCCCCCCCCCCCCCCCGGTCTCTGGCCCCCCTGATGCTACGTGCCTGTTATCATACTACTCTTCAAACAGTACAAAACACATTTAAAACTTTCTAACTTAAGTCACACGAGAGATTAAATTGCAAGTTAAAAGATAAATGAACAGAAATAGAGCAGCCAAATTAGCGCCCCGACAAATTACACTCCAACAACAATGATGAAAACTTATATACATGATGTGATGATTACATGTTGTTTAACAAATGAGTCAATTTAGATAAGAAGATTGGAACGGCCAGATAACCGCCCACTCCTGCAATAGTGGTGAAGATTCGTGTACATGACATGTACATGACATGAAATAATTAAGAAATAAACAACGTTATTTAGTGAACATGGCGTTATGAATAGCAATTGCTCTGTTGGCATATTCCATGATGCGCGCTAGCGCATCATGGAAAATATGCCAGCAGAGCAGTTGCTATTCATAACGCCATGTTCACTAAATAATCGTTGCTTATTTCTTATATTTGCATTTTACCACTCGCAAATACCCTGTATTAGCTTAGACCTTGACATTTAGCTATTACATCAAAAGTAAACATTCAGACTGTAATCTATCTTTTTAATTCACATAGATTTGTTAACAGAATCAATGATATGTTATAACAGTAATTCCTTTAAAATGTTATCAAGAACATGTTTTAATATTACATGTAAATACGTCAATTTTAATGGAGTTTGAGAAAAACACATGATGTATCGTATAGTGGTTTAAATCTATAACGTCATGGAAAAGTATATTTAACGTTACACTTTATGACGTCATAGTATTCTGGCAGAGCAATTGCGATTATAGAGAAATAATTGCAGCTCCTCCGTATGGGCTTACAGTGGGAAAGAACAATGGAAATGCAAATATTTACATATGATTTGATAGTGATTTACAATTTACAATGAAACAAAAACTGAAACCCCCCCTCTCTCTCTCTCTCTCTCTCTCTCTATTCCTCACTAATATTCCTCACAACTTTCAACAAATTTTCTTGTAATTTTAACTTATGTTCTTGAATGACCTTGACCACAGCCGGGTGATCTTTTAAATTGTGATCAAGATCGATCGTAATATCAAGATGGGTGTTCGTCTCCCGGTATTCCTTTACGTCATCGATGAAGTCTAGCAACACCTTTGGTATAAACTTCCGTGTGATGTTCAAACCTATGAAAAATATTTATGATGATAATAATAATGGAGAACTTGTAACTTAATGCTTATTGCATGATGATGCATTAAAAAACGAACCTGCTCATAGGAATTCTGTTGACAATGACTCCTTCATCCGGAGTTTGTGTAATTCAAGTAATTAACAACATAATCATAATCGAGTCACAAAACTAAGGAATGAATTCGATATCGACCCCATTCATACATTAGTTTAAAATGGGTTTAGGCATTTTAGAAACATCGAAGCTATGAATTCTTTCCCTGTAATCATACTTTAATTTTCCTGCTATTAATGATAAAAAACGACCATTTGACCTTTAAAATGACATAAATTTTGTATGAAAATCAAACTCAACCTGAGAAAGTTTGATATATTTTTTGTTTAACTTTAGTCTAACTATGACTTAGAAAATTTCTTTATACGATTTAGTTTTATTCGACATAAAATGGTTTGAAAGAGTTTAAGCTTTTTTTAATAAACCGCTTCGCGGTTTATAAAGAGTAAACTCCCCCAAACCATTTTATATCGTATAAAACAAATAAATATTGAATTTATTCCTTAAATGAAATAATTTTTTAACCAATCAGAAAGCGCGCTACAATTAAAATTTGATTGTTTTTACATACATGTGGATTAAACGCTTATCTTAATATTTACTTTGAGGTGTTATAAAATTGGTTGGAACAGTTTACAGCTTTTCTGTTTTTAAAGCATAAAGTTAATTGTATAAAATGGGTATTCAATTTATTACTTTAAAAATTCAGCGCCAACATTAAAAACAAATACCTTGAAACCGTTCAAGTTTCTCGGAAATATCGTCGAATGTATCGCAGGCTTCCTCCCAAGTACTACAGCCTGTCCGTTCTAGGAATATTTTCTGCAGTACTTCTGTTCTCTTTCTCCTGTCTATTTCTTTGGCTGTCCTGTTGATGTCAGCGACAGTGTTGATTTTTTTTAAATATGCCAGGCTGGCATCATTAGGCAGTCCTGATAGGCTTTTAAAGATCTGTGAATAATGTAAGCTTTCATTCATGTACACATGTACTAGTATTATAATTTACATGTAAGTTAAACTCGCTTCAAAAGAAATTTTGGTGTCACTTGTTTTCTGATTCCGTTTGTCTTTGAACTTTTAATACATAGGAATATAAATATTAAATTGTTCTCGTTGCGAGCAACGAGTGGGTCTTCCGTCCTATTAATGATTAAATGAGATGGAACACATCATTTTAAAGATAAAATTGTTCATATACGTAAAAAATAAGAGGAAAATATTTTCGGCACCCGGGGCTTGAAACCGTGTCGCCTGGGCACATGTCCACCAATAGTAGTAATAATTAATTTCATAAAAAATACCGATACTCAATCAGTATTTCTTACAATTAATTTAAATTAGACATTATGTGTTATAGATTATTGACCGGAGAGTTGTTAATCGGAGGCAGTCATGTGTCTGCTCCGTCCCAGTATCAGTATTTTTAATGATCAATTTGATTATTATCCCATGGCCATTTTTAATCTTGCTTGTAATTACATATGACTGCAAAGCACCTTTTGTTGCATCTCCTCCATTGGATGTCCAGTGTTCCAAATGTCTATTACTCTCTCTATTTCCTCAAACAAATTTTCTGGATAGGAAATAACCCGAAACAAGAGGCTGTGGTTATTGCTGCTCTCCTAAAAAAAAATAGTCCGTGTTAATTATAGTATAATTAACAATGTATTACATTGAAGTGTACATATCAGTTTTACATGTATATCAGAACCATTTTGGGTTTTTTAGAAGTCCTAATAACTACGCCACCTCTGTTGCAAATAAGCGGGAATACTCCCTAACATGGAAAGGACATTTAAATATCCGTACCGCTCCGAAGAGTCATTTAAGAAATGAACCCGAAATCTAACCAAGCTATACTCGTATAACCTGGGCTGGGGCAGTTAACGCTTTATAATCCGCGAATTTTCTGTTATATACCGTACAATTGAGTGCATTTTACTTTTACAAATAATATTTATCTGTTCAAAACTCAAAAGTAACGTCAGACGTTAGTGCATTGTGACAAGGCCTGTGACGTGCAAACCAGTTTATACAAATTTAATTAAGTTATTCTATCCAATCAAATGCTGCGTTTCAACCAGAATTAAAATATATCTTAATAGACGGCAATACATGCATGTATTTACAATGAGGGTATGTACCATATTTAGGCAACATAGTATTACAATAATACACAAATATTCTACGCGCATTTTTATCGAACATGACATCCACCAAATACAGTTAGGAAGATGACCATATATTCTGTATTTTGATGCTAACATATATCCATTTGATTTTTACTGCCCAGTGTGTTTTAAATATCATTTTTGGAGCTACTTGAATAAATCGGATTCTGGCTCTAATTATAATCATCCCATGTTTCTATCGTATATAGACAGACACACGCCTAGTCCAGATAAAAGATAAAATTTATATAATGTTTTTATAAAAGTTGGTACAAACTTTCCAGATAAATTCCACCCTGCTTGATAATACAACGTTGCAAGCAAAAGAAAAATAACATCGAATTTTGTAACTTTGATTTTTCCATTTTATCTGCAACTCTTTTAGGGAAAATGAGCATAGGAACTGCAACACCTTCTGTCAGTAGTTTTACCTGTATCTGGTTGACAATTGGAACAACAGCCTCTCTCCAATCATCTCCAGCACTTTTGAAAATGCATCTGGCTTGTTTAACCAGGTCCTGAAAATCAAATGTTTCAGTTAAGATAACAATTTACGTTAAGACCGTAACAGACACAGGATACTCAAAGGTTAGAATGACTAGTTTTATTATGACGTCACAAACGTTGAACGCTGTAAAATGCAACGTCACAAGCGAGAAACAAAGTTTACGCTTGTGACTGTTACAGTGGCTCTTCCATTGATTTGAACCTACCCTTAGGATAAAACAGAAATTTTGACGTATAAATCACATTTGCAGACAAGGCAATTTTTTGAGAGTTTAGTCTCATAACTGCAGCGGTGTGTGCATACAAATTTAGATTGCGAGTGTACTTCATTGTTAATTATAACTCTTAGTATGCACAATATATTTCTATAGCATCCACAATATATTTCTATAGCATGCACACTATTTCATGTAGACCTATTAGCAAAATGCATGTTTTCAGTGTTATTTTTTATGCTTTATATAACTTCCCTATATGTGCTTATTATGCGTCACTCCTATAGCTATATTACACGCACTTCACATAACTCTTACATTTCCAATTTGAATTTTTCTTAATCTGTTTTATTCTGTAGTATATGCACCCTCTGATCCTTAAACACCCTCTGTAGTATGCTAGCTAGCTTTGTAACATAACTGCATGGTGTGCGCTTTTGTGCTTATGCGTATGGGTCACTAACCAGTTAATCCAAGCACTATGGACACTGGGGGTTCTAGCTTGTGCTACGGAAATTAACAGCATTTCGCTTTTTTCTGGTACATGTATACTAGAATTTTATTTCATACGACAAACCCTTTACTTTTTTTTTTTTTACCGGTCTCCATCGTTCCGACCCTTTTAATCAGTTAATCGGATAAGTTTCTTCCATAATCTTTGTTTATAGCTAATATTGTGTCAAAATCTTTTATATATATTTTAGGAAAAGATTTAACATCCACATGTATTTATATATAGCGATTGCATATGATTTATACGAGTTTATTTTACCTCAGTGAATATAAGTTCCCGTGCTATATTGTCGGAAGCATTCTATTTCCCTCATGTTTTTAACCTGGAACACCTCAGGTGTTATCTGAGTCGCTCAGTTAAATTTTGATGCCGATTACTGTAATTTGCAATTGTTTATATCATAAAGAAATCTGCATCGCCAACAAATCAAGTACTATTTGGTATAATAAAATACTTTTTAACTTGCTTCTCCTTGTAAAATAGTTCCTGTCTCGGGGAACAGTAAACTTGCTAGCGTCCTCATAGCCAGTCAATAGGTATATAATAAACAGTGAACTACATAGTTCTTCGTAGCTTTTTTTGTTATACCGTTACCATTCTGACAATACAAAACACATTTAAAACTTTCTTGGTTTAGTCACATTAGTATTTATATATTTAATTGCATGTTAAAATTTAAATGATAAATGAACAGCAATGGAGCGGCCAGATTACCGCCTCCGATGGATGACACTCCAGCAACAATGATGAAGACATAATAAGATATGATGTAATCATTACATGTTATGTAATACATATAAATACAAAGTATTTGGAATTGAAGCGGCCAGATTACCGCCCTCGATAGAAAACACCCCAGTTACAATGATTACTCAAAAAGGCATGTAGTGACATGTAATGTAATAATTAATTGTTGCGTAACAAGTGAGTTAATACAGGTAATTGGATTGTTGTGGCCAGAATACCATCCCCAATGAAATAACACTCCAATTCCATTTGATGAAGTCGAAAAAAGTCTAAATGTAATATATTTATAAATGTTATGTAATAAATGAATCAATACATATATTGGGATCAGAGCGGCCAAATTACCGCCTCCGATTGATTACACTCTGATTACAATGGTCAATAATCAATAACATGTAATGTAAGAATTAATTTACACACTGGTTACAATGGTCAATATTCAATTACATGCTATGTAAGAATTTAATTAATCATTAAAAATACGGATACTAGCTGGGACGGAGCGGCCAAATTACCGCCTCCGATTGATTACAATCTGGTTACAATGGTCAAGAATTAAATTCATAATAAAAAATACTGATGACAGAGCGGCCAGATTACCGCCTCCGACTGATAACACTCCGGTTACAATGGTCAATAATCTATAACATGTAATGTTAGAATTAAAAAATATGGATACTGGGACGGAGCGGCCAGATTACCGCCTCCGATTGATTACACTCCGGTTACAATGGTCAATAATCTATAACATGTAATGTTATAATTAAAAAAATATGGATACTGTGACGGAGCGGCCAGATTACCGCCTCCGATTGATTACACTCTGGTTACAATGGTCAATAGATCTATAACATGTAATGTTAGAATTAAAAAATACAGATACTGGGACGGAGCGGCCAGATTACCGCCTCCGATTGATTACACTCTGGTTACAATGGTCAATAAATCTATAAAATGTAATGTTAGAATTAAAAGATATAGATACTGGGACGGAGCGGCCAGATTACCGCCTCCGATTGATTACACTCTGGTTACAATGGTCAATAAATCTATAAAATGTAATGTTAGAATTAAAAAATATGGATACTGGGACGCAGCTGCCAGATTACCGCCTCCGATTGATTACACTCTGGTTACAATGGTCAATAAATCTATAACATGTAATGTTAGAATTAATTTACACACTGGTTACAATGGTCAATATTCAATTACATGCTATGTAAGAATTTAATTAATCATTAAAAATACGGATACTGTGACGGAGCGGCCAGATTACCGCCTCCGATTGATTACACTCTGGTTACAATGGTCAATAATCTATAACATGTAATGTTAGAATTAAAAAATATGGATACTGGGAAGGAGCGGCCAGATTACCGCCTCCGATTGATTACACTCTGGTTACAATAGTCAATAATTAAATTCATCTTAAAAAATACGGATACTGGGACGGAGCGGCCAGGTTACCGCCTCCGATTGATTACACTCTGGTTACAATGGTCAATAATTAAATTCATTCTAAAAAATATGGATACTGGGACGGAGCGGCCAGGTTACCGCCTCCGATTGATTACACTCTGGTTACAATGGTCAATAATTAAATTCATTCTAAAAAATACGGATACTGGGACGGAGCGGTCAGATTACCGCCTCCGATTGATTACACTCCGGTTACAATGGTCAATTATCTATAACATGTAATGTTAGAATTAAATTCATCTTAAAAAATACGGATCCTGGGACGGACCGGCCAGATTACCGACTCCGATTGATTACACTATGGTTACAATGGTCAATAATTAAATTCAAAACAAAAAATACTGATGACGGAGCGGCCAGATTACCGCCTCCGATTGATTACACTCCGGTTACATGGTCAATTATCTATTACATGTAATGTTAGAATTAAATTCATCTTAAAAAATACAGATCATGGGACGGAGCGGCCAGATTACCGCCTCCGATTGATTACACTCCGGTTACAATGGTCAAACCTAAGTAAATAATATGTACTTATCAATTTAATATAATAAATGAAATGCAAGGTTAATTGTGGAACATAGCGGCCAAATATATACCTGAAATACTAAACACAAGCAAAAGTTTAATTTAATCATGATAGTTTTCAACAATGTCTTTTATATGTCTAGGAATATTTCCAGACCCTGTAAGCTTGAATGTTGAAACTATATGTGATGTTAAACATTTTTCCACCCAGTCCGTTCTTCTTCCTCGCTCACCCGGCACGCTCCTTTTACAAGGTTTCCATGGGGATGTCTTGCTTCCACCATACCAGTGTATGTCTACCTCATCCCCTTCATGAGATATTATCTGGCCTATCTGTGGCCACTCGCCGGCGTACCGAGGGACGTCCATTAACGCCATCATCCCCACTATAGTACAAGGAGGGACCGCTTCTTTCCGCCTCTTTCCAATGACAACCTATCATTTTCAAAATAAGTAGTAAGCATATAATAGATATATTATGTATGTTATTTGGGTTTCTAATTATATATATTTTGGCATAATCGGTTGTCCTGTTTGCCTTTCACTTTGTCGTTTTCTGTTAAAACAGTTTTAGTATGCTTTACTATAAAGTTTTTAATCCTAGCTGATAAACTAAAAAAAGTAGAGGCCATTAGTTCGGGTAAAATGCCTACATTGGGACGGGTAATATTTTAAAAAATAAAGTATCAACATTCTTTATACGATATAAATTTTTTTTAGCCAATCAGAAAGCGCGTTACAACCAGATTTAAACCAATTTACAATTCTTTCAAAAAAATATACAGTTTTATACAAAACAGCGGAATCGCGGAATTAAGTACATGTACGTATGTAAAAACGTAGTTTACAGTAGTCGAACGTGAATGGGAATGACGCATGATTATGAATTCATGTCAGATTTAAGGTAGTACGCATCAGATTAGAATTCATTTACATTATTTCTTGGAGGATTCTTCGATGATATGTTCTAACATTTCTCGGGTATGAGAAAATTACTTTCATTTATTTTTTTCAAATTCTAAATTTAAGGCAGTGACAAGAGAAGTATCAACATTAGACATGACAACAAAAATTGCTTAAAGTATAAACTGATTTGGAAGTTTACGATTCATGGGCTAAATATATCAAAATATTGTATATAACAAATAAATTACTGGGGGAATAGGGTCCTCTGTGTCGGAAATATGAACCTCTAGATCTTCAGTGTTTGGGGAATTCTGCCTTTTTTTATCCAATAATTGCTCTGCAATTCCATCATCTTCGTCGTCTGAATCATACTCTTCATTGACTAAAGTACATTAATATCTTTATTTCATTTCTTTAAAATTATATCAGCATGGACTTTATGTAATAATTATGTATGCACCAAACCATGCAACCGAACATTGACCACTAAACGACTCTCTCTCTCTCTCTCTCTCTCTCTCTCTCTCTCTCTCTCTCTCTCATCCAATACCACAATTATACGCTTCACCATCCACAAGACCGGACGGGTGTTCACATTAAATATACATGTTGAAACAGGCAAGGAACTTTGGGAAACATTTTGATGGTTTTTAATTATAAAATAATGTTTTGAAATATATTATCATAATTTTAGTGAAAGCTTGGTTATTGTATCTCGTGGTTTAAAATCAGTTACACTGAATACCTTCGGCAAAAAAATTTTCCCACCACTGTTTGTCCTCATTTTTTGTAAAATATCTGTACGAGCCCCTCACGTCCCGCTCAAGCCTTTCCATGTCAAGATCGTCCACACATGGACTAAGTTTCCTAAATACTAATGCATTATCCTTAAGAAGGGTTCCTTCACATTTTTGCCATATCTGAAATTTATCAGAAAAAAATTATGTGACGGAAAATATTTTCTCAATTTTAAGCATCAAGGAAATTGACTATCTACTACTTGTATTAATCATTTGTTTAAACTGATGACCATCGTTCTTTAAAAGATACGACGCTTTATATTTATATTATATCTATGCAACAGCTGTAAAGTGTAGCTTTAATTACTACACATACCCGATCGGTCGACCATTTCTTCCAAAAAATCGTCGCTTTTGCGTCTTCCTTAATTATTTTAAAAGCATGCGGCTTTGAATGGCCTGAAATATTTTCAAGGTCCAAGGCTTCTGAAATATTGTATACTCTGTCGGTTCTTATTCCTAAAAAATCATATTAAAAAGAAATGCATGGAATAAAAGAAACTATAATTGAACGTCTGCATTCTATTGTTTTATCATCACATTTCACTGGGGAAAAAATGAGAAAATGAGAGTCAAGAAAGATCTTTAGAAACTCGGGGAAATTGTCACCTGTTGGTACCGGAGTGTAACACCTTTCAAACGCAGTTATTAATTTGGTTAGAGTCAAAGCACTCCGCCTGGAAAGGAGGCTAGAAAATCTGAAGGTAGAAAGAAATTTGTTTGAATGTAAAGGTCAGAATTTAATATGAAAATTTGCACCTGGCCAATTAAGGAATGTTTTTAATTTTTGCCCAGATTATCCGATATAACCTGGTTTGAGGCAGTGCACACTTTATAATCCGCGAAGCACTGTTTCAAAGCATTCCTTATAATTTTGTAAAAAGATTGTTTAAAATCAATAATTTAATATAGAAATTGTTGATTTTTGCATAAAATTTAATTTACATAAAAACTCTAACACGCGCATGAATATGTGGTTGTCAAGGGGACGTTGGCTAACCAGGTTATACAAAATAAATTAATTTTTTTTGTGTGATTAGCCAATCAAAATGCTTGTTACAAATGAAATTAAATTAAAGACTAATAGAATAATTATTACGATTGTGGACAAGAGGAATTCCACCGAGGGGGACAAGATTTACGGTCTAGGACGAGGCTTTAATTTAGCATGGATTCATTGTAATTATGTTTATTTATTATGTTGGGGAACAATAAAAATTATGCAGATCAGAGAGGAGTAAAATAAACTATTGATGATGGGTACTAGTAGTAAGATTGTAATTTATCAGATGATTTGTACATATTACTAGTGTGCAATGTTTATGATTGCAGTCGAATCTCGTCAATCCCAATTTATCTCTTAATTAACGAAGAATATTTTATAAATCGATTTCTAAACATAAAGTTCCTTGTTACAAAATTTGCGCAATTTCCTTCGAGGTTGATTGTACCTGGAGAATACTTGATCTATATCCTCATGCGTGTGTCCGACCATGAGGAATGACACTTTGATTTTTTTGAATACGCCAATCTCCACCAACCAACAGAGGAATCCAAGTATATATCTAAACATAATTTTAGTAATTAACATATGATAGTGTGAATAAAATCAGACGAAATAAATAAAATAAATTGTCATTTCATTTACTCTGGTGTTGTGTAAAATTACCGGTTTTTATTCTGTCCAGGACAATTGTCCATTTGCAAATACAATGTGTCCGGAATTTGGTCTAGCATGAGAAGACATTGCAACAGAACAGATATGGTGAGGTTGCTACCGTGGGACCATTGGAAAAAATCAAAGAAGCCATAGATGCCTATAAAGTTATAAAGTTGATGGTAATTTAAAAAATCCTCTTTTTTCACGAATCTAGTCTTTACTTTACTCCTGTAAAGCCTGAAGCTTGTCTTAGTATGGGGGAATCTTATTATGGCCATGAAAACTTTCAAACGATGTCACGTTATAAAGAAATGAGATCAAAATAGGATGCCATAATGTGTGATAATGTTTATGTATACCTATTCCATGAACAATGACTCCCATTAGATTTAAACGTAGTTTCCACATGTTAGATAAAAACTTTCCATTGTATAGAAAGTGTGGGAGGTACGTTTTGTTCTGGTCCATGGCATCTATTATCATTGATAGGTATTTTTCGGGATTGTCCTTGGCTTTTGAGGCGTGTTTATAATACTTTTTTCTTTCATCACTGAAATGTAAATTTATGTATAGTCACAAATTCATTTCTTTTTTGATTTTGTTTCCTGCTTTATCCTATAATAAGTAACATTGATTTTTATGTAAGTCAGCAGAATTTTTTTTTAATTTTGAAGCAAGTTACTGAGTTCTCAAAGAGGATTTAAAATGAGAATCCGTCCGTTGTCTCATGTCAAAACGTCATCGTAAAGCAGACACATGAAATAAAAATGCAAATAAATGTATTTATTTGTATAGGAACTCATCCAGATGAAGTTAATAATAGAATTAGAATTTAAAGATCGCGGAACATTAACTGGCAAGATTGGAAATATACAGCTTCGGTCAATTTCACATGTTAGTCAAAACATTTGAAATGGGCGGGGGCAAATTTTATTCAATATTAGCAAATCAGTAATACAATGGCTCCTATTGTTTTCAGACTTGTGACGACTGGTTATCTCAAGTCATAGGACATTGTTTTGCCTTGGTATAATCTCTCCCGAATTGGGACTTGTTGATGAAATAAAATGGTTTTAATCGCTTTGCTAATACTTAACAAAATGATCGCTTAACTCATAAAACAAGTTTGAAACGCAGAGGTGGATTGAAAATACCCTTCGTTTAACTATAGTTTCAATCCAATGTTTTCTCAGACGTCCGCGTCAATTTGTCTCCGCCCATTTCAAATGAGCTCTATATTTCCAATCTGGTCAGTTAATATTTTGCAATCTTATCAGACGAGCTTGAATAAAATCAAATTAATAAAGGAATTTATTAATCATATGCTACCTTATGTGGGACTCAAAATTTATTTGCTATTTCCGTAAATTCATTATATCTGAATTCGTTATATAACCTGAAACATTTGCATGGATTTCTTAAGAATTTGACTGGATCTCCACAAAACCTCTCTATATCTAAGATTTTTTTGTTTATATTCGTACTAAACAAGTTTTATGTGTTACTTGTAATTGATATGGTAATGGCCTCCTGCATTAACATGGATAAACATGGATGAAAGACCAAGTCTATATTAGTTGTGGCCCATAGGCCTCTGTTAACTATATCATTTTAAAGATATTTTTGAGATATTTATTTACTTTTGTTGTTTTAGGTGTTTCTCCCTCATTTTGATGAGAGTTTCCCTCTGATGTTTCTCTCTGCATGTGGCCAAGTGCTCTTTTATTAGTGTGCATTTGTCGCACTTTGAGAAACGACTTCTCTACAACAATCAAGTACAAAATTAAAATTCAATCCCGTCTCCACGTATATAGAAGTATATAACATAATTATATACATTTTGGATACCTTTGGAATGGTTACATTAGGCAACTCCCTTTTCCACAACTTATAAAAGTGGGATTTTGATACCGGATTGGTGGCTTTTTCCAAATAAAGTCCGTAGACGTACTGTTTGGTGAGACAGGGGGGGAGATTTAGTTTGCTTTCGTTTGGGAGTTTTTCTGCATAACTATTGCAGAAATCTTGTAGCCAAGCAACTGCAGATAGGCTCTCCGTTGTCATTTTCCCTTTTACAGTGCCAGAGCGGTTTACTTCGACCACGCCTCCTTCAAAGCACATTATGTCATTAGATATCGAGACCATTAAATTTGAATATACTACCGTCAAATTCAAATTCATGTTGTTACCAAATATTTTTGACACGTATATTAAATAAGACAGGACTTAAAAATTAAAAAAAGAAATTGTATATAAATTTTATTCCAGGTGTACGAAAACCCAGACGATGCATTCGAGATTCAAGATTTCGAAACATGAGATTCAATATCTAAATCCTCCAATCAATCATTGGTCATTGATCTGGAAACCTGTATCCTAGTGACAGCAAACACTAAAGTAAATTCATTACATGACAATAGTAATGGCAGCAGAAAAAGCAAAAAAAAAATAATATCAAGATCATCAATGGTAATTTAAAGCCAACAATCCAAAAAAATATAATAAACGACCATAAAGGCAAAATTAAGTCTTAAAATTGATCTTCTTTACTACCAAATGTATTTATATGCCAATCAAATCTTATTAACTTGTCAAAAATTATCATTACTTTTCCCATTGTTAAAAACACCAGAAAGGGGGGCGGTGAAGTCCACAATACTATTTATACATTTATATATATACATGTATATATATGGAAATTACGTATATAGTTATGTTTATAAATAATTTTCTAAAATATTTAAATACTTTGAAAATGATCGTCTTACCTTTTTTCAACTGCGGACACTAAGAGATATTTCTCTAAGAAATCGACATCTTACGAGTGCTTATACATGCGAAAATAGTAATGACGTCACGTGTGAAAAATTGACGCAATATTCACAGCAGACGTTTCTTTAAGAAATATGGCTGCGTTTTGGAGTTTGGAAAAGTCGGGAAGCGAAATTTATTTATCTATAAATGGAGGGGGGGGGGGGCAGTCAGCATAGAAAATGGGGAGGATCCGGCCATCGTCTGGGGTGACAATGGTCAATAATCTATAACAGGCAATGTAATAATCAAATTCCAAATTGAATACTGATACTGGGACGGAACGGCCAAATTGCCGTCTCCGATTAAAACACTCTACTGTAGTAACAATGATTTAGAATCTATAACTTATGATTAACTTGAAAGATTTAAAAAACCAAAATCAAATTGAAAATATGGAAATTTGAAATAAAATAAGGAAATTAACGATGATATTGGTATTACAGGAACCCCCCCCCCGGGATAAGTATGACAAATGTAAATTTTTGTCTCAGGATTAATAAAGTAAGGGAAAATTGTTATAACTAGAAACACTGATTTTTGTCAAAGAAAAAGAAAATTCTCTTCTAGATAATGTGCCATTTTTTGAAAGACTTTACTGTTTTTATTATCCTATGACAGTTTTTTAATGAGAAATTTTATTATTTTAAGATTGAAATTGACGATTATAAATTAATTAAATCTAATAAATATATATTAAAATAATCTTTTTACATTATATAGTTCTTTATAGATCTCAAATTCCATGTCGTGAATTTTTGTCACATCTACTGTTGTTTAAAAATCCGGGAAAAGTACGGGAAAAAGTACGTGTAAATGAATTATGATGTCACGAGGTTATTAAAATCAATGTATCGATGACGTCGCATGTAATCCAGACGACAAGTTTCTGAAAAATGTCTTGGAGTTTGGAAAGCTCGGAAAACGGAATCTTCCTACTAATCAATGGTTTAAGAGCTTTAGATCTTAATGGTACCGCGCTTGGTTCTATTGAAACAGCGAAACCAGGAAGGAATGCCACAGAGATATGGGTAAGTAATAAATATTTTGAATAGTTTATAGAGAAAACATTCCCTACAATAACCGAAGTATAGTATATGGGAATTGTCTTAATATACATAGGCTCCAATGTATTGCAATATTAATATATTGGGAGAGGGGAGCGATACTTGCAGTGTTTGTAGGATTAAATAAATTGACAAGCTTACTGTCAATCGACAACGCTTACATGGTTTTCATTTGGAATTTGAAATTCATTATTGTTCAATATGCATTATATATAGTTTAGATCTCTAATTTGTAAAGTTTTTCCTCATATACACGCATCGTGTGACTTCTATAGAATAGTTAGACTCGCTATAACAAACATGAATATGAAAACTTGATTTTTTCATGTTAAATTCAGTAGCCTACAGATAGATGTTGGTTTTGATAACATACATGTGTGTCAACTATAAAAATATTTTTATTAAATTGATTATCATGGATATGAGATTTTTGAGAAAAAAAGTTGTATTCCGTGCCATATGTGGCAAACCAGATATCGGAATCACATTTTGTATTAATTTGTCAATTTGTATTAATTCGTCAATTTGTATTAATTCGTCAATTTGTATTAATCATACATTGTAAATACAATGATGCTCTATATAGATTGAAAACATAAAAGAAAAGGTGAACATATACTATATAGTATTGTATTATATATTTGTGATATCAGGCTAAAATGTTTATCATGAATACATGTTGGTCAAGTAAAAAAATATAAGGTACAATGGATCATGACATGTGAGTGTTATTAATATATCATCATTGAATTATTATCAATAGATCCAATTCAGTGGTAAAAAAAATGGAAAGCGTTTGGACAGAACAAAGTACAAGAGTACAAACGGGTTTCTCAAAGAGTTGGACAACTCACCATCCAACTCATTTTTCGTGGATAAGCTAAGAGAGTATGGCGTGGGTAATGGAAATAAACAAAATGGTGCAAAGTCAAGAAAAAGGAAGAGGCCGGAGATGCCTTCTACAATCAGTTTAGAAAGGCCAGAGGACACAGAGGTGCCGGATGAAGTAAAATATGTAGAGGGGAAATTTGTTGGTATGAAACTACATGAACTCTGTCTCATACTTGTAGTAAATCGTTAATACGTGTATATTTATATAAACCAAAAATGAAATGAATAAATAATATAAAAAAAAGGTTTTACTCTAGTAGTACTATTTCAAAATTTCAGGACAATTTGAGGTAGAACTCTCGAGGCTTCAGGTGGCACCTGCGAATTATAGGTATTTTGGTTTTGTTTGACTTTTTCAGCAATAATTAAACTCCCTTATTCGTGCCTTATCTGTATATCACTGTACCTGCAAATACTGGTGTACTTGTTAAATTCAATCTTTCTTTTTTTCTTTTCAAATTAGATCAAGAAACTTTGATAGTTCTTGGATTAATATCATCAAAGATACCATTTTAAACTCGCCCGGTGGGATCGTGACAGTATTCCCAGTCATGCTAGACCCATCGGTATTTATATATATTTTATTCATCAGTCCAAGTCTCTTGGTCATCTTAAAAACCTGGTTTCTGATATAAATTTCTTTTACAGATAAGTGACCCAAGTGAATTCAAGGAGGAACACCTTCATGAAAAAACACTCTACACGCTTGGTGGCAATCATGTCATTCAAGCAATTAAAGGGGCGATAGAGGAAGAGCCAACAAATGCCGGTTTAGATAGATACAAGTAAGAACAAAACACATAACAAAAGTGACACTTACTTTTAAATGATAACATTTTTTAAACCGATTTTTATTGAAATTCTTTCAACAAGGTTGGTGAGAATCGACTTATATGTTGGACTATCGACAGAAGAGGGTCAGCTATTGGCCAACATGCACAATAAAAGGACAATGACTAAAAAAGTGTTTTTTCAAGTAAGCAAAAAGTTGGTGTTTTTTTTTTGTAGTTAGTAAGATATACTGCAAAATTCAATTAATTTGTAATTATGTGTTTTGTTAATGTAACTACTCAATGGTTCACAGATTAAGTGAGAATTTATGTAAATTTCAATATTGAGTAGTGACGAAGTTTGAAACTGTATGTCCCGGTATATTTTATGCTAGGCTCATGGAACTAATATAACAAATCAAATATATGAAATATGTGTTACATTAAAAAATTTAAAATTTTCGAGAACTCTGAGAACATAAGTTCAATTTTTTCCACTCTAAGGTTTATTAAACTTAATCTCCAGGCAAATTAAATAATTCTTATACAATAGAAGTGCGACATTATCTTAACAGATATATGTGTGAATGTTTATTTTTCTGGCATGTCACTTTGTTATCGAAAAAAGAGCAGTGCCATTAACCCCCCCCCCCCCCCCCCCGAGATTGGTTTAAGATCAGGAGTATGGTTGGGCTTACTGTGCTGAACCCCGCACGTTAGCATACATGTACTTAAGCGTTGAATCATTATTTTTTGAAAGATATAGTCTCATAACTGCAGCGGTGTGTGCATACAAATTGAGTAACGCGCGCTTGCGCGTTCTGAAAATTTGTATGCACACACCGCTGCAGTTATGAGACTAAACTCTCAAAAAATTGCCTTGTCTGCAAATGTGATTTATACGTCAAAATTTCTGTTTTATCCTAAGGGTAGGTTCAAATCAATGGAAGAGCCACTGTAACAGTCACAAGCGTAAACTTTGTTTCTCGCTTGTGACGTTGCATTTTACAGCGTTCAACGTTTGTGACGTCATAATAAAACTAGTCATTCTAACCTTTGAGTATCCTGTGTCTGTTACGGTCTTAACGTAAATTGTTATCTTAACTGAAACATTTGATTTTCAGGACCTGGTTAAACAAGCCAGATGCATTTTCAAAAGTGCTGGAGATGATTGGAGAGAGGCTGTTGTTCCAATTGTCAACCAGATACAGGTAAAACTACTGACAGAAGGTGTTGCAGTTCCTATGCTCATTTTCCCTAAAAGAGTTGCAGATAAAATGGAAAAATCAAAGTTACAAAATTCGATGTTATTTTTCTTTTGCTTGCAACGTTGTATTATCAAGCAGGGTGGAATTTATCTGGAAAGTTTGTACCAACTTTTATAAAAACATTATATAAATTTTATCTTTTATCTGGACTAGGCGTGTGTCTGTCTATATACGATAGAAACATGGGATGATTATAATTAGAGCCAGAATCCGATTTATTCAAGTAGCTCCAAAAATGATATTTAAAACACACTGGGCAGTAAAAATCAAATGGATATATGTTAGCATCAAAATACAGAATATATGGTCATCTTCCTAACTGTATTTGGTGGATGTCATGTTCGATAAAAATGCGCGTAGAATATTTGTGTATTATTGTAATACTATGTTGCCTAAATATGGTACATACCCTCATTGTAAATACATGCATGTATTGCCGTCTATTAAGATATATTTTAATTCTGGTTGAAACGCAGCATTTGATTGGATAGAATAACTTAATTAAATTTGTATAAACTGGTTTGCACGTCACAGGCCTTGTCACAATGCACTAACGTCTGACGTTACTTTTGAGTTTTGAACAGATAAATATTATTTGTAAAAGTAAAATGCACTCAATTGTACGGTATATAACAGAAAATTCGCGGATTATAAAGCGTTAACTGCCCCAGCCCAGGTTATACGAGTATAGCTTGGTTAGATTTCGGGTTCATTTCTTAAATGACTCTTCGGAGCGGTACGGATATTTAAATGTCCTTTCCATGTTAGGGAGTATTCCCGCTTATTTGCAACAGAGGTGGCGTAGTTATTAGGACTTCTAAAAAACCCAAAATGGTTCTGATATACATGTAAAACTGATATGTACACTTCAATGTAATACATTGTTAATTATACTATAATTAACACGGACTATTTTTTTTTAGGAGAGCAGCAATAACCACAGCCTCTTGTTTCGGGTTATTTCCTATCCAGAAAATTTGTTTGAGGAAATAGAGAGAGTAATAGACATTTGGAACACTGGACATCCAATGGAGGAGATGCAACAAAAGGTGCTTTGCAGTCATATGTAATTACAAGCAAGATTAAAAATGGCCATGGGATAATAATCAAATTGATCATTAAAAATACTGATACTGGGACGGAGCAGACACATGACTGCCTCCGATTAACAACTCTCCGGTCAATAATCTATAACACATAATGTCTAATTTAAATTAATTGTAAGAAATACTGATTGAGTATCGGTATTTTTTATGAAATTAATTATTACTACTATTGGTGGACATGTGCCCAGGCGACACGGTTTCAAGCCCCGGGTGCCGAAAATATTTTCCTCTTATTTTTTACGTATATGAACAATTTTATCTTTAAAATGATGTGTTCCATCTCATTTAATCATTAATAGGACGGAAGACCCACTCGTTGCTCGCAACGAGAACAATTTAATATTTATATTCCTATGTATTAAAAGTTCAAAGACAAACGGAATCAGAAAACAAGTGACACCAAAATTTCTTTTGAAGCGAGTTTAACTTACATGTAAATTATAATACTAGTACATGTGTACATGAATGAAAGCTTACATTATTCACAGATCTTTAAAAGCCTATCAGGACTGCCTAATGATGCCAGCCTGGCATATTTAAAAAAAATCAACACTGTCGCTGACATCAACAGGACAGCCAAAGAAATAGACAGGAGAAAGAGAACAGAAGTACTGCAGAAAATATTCCTAGAACGGACAGGCTGTAGTACTTGGGAGGAAGCCTGCGATACATTCGACGATATTTCCGAGAAACTTGAACGGTTTCAAGGTATTTGTTTTTAATGTTGGCGCTCAATTTTTAAAGTAATAAATTGAATACCCATTTTATACAATTAACTTTATGCTTTAAAAACAGAAAAGCTGTAAACTGTTCCAACCAATTTTATAACACCTCAAAGTAAATATTAAGATAAGCGTTTAATCCACATGTATGTAAAAACAATCAAATTTTAATTGTAGCGCGCTTTCTGATTGGTTAAAAAATTATTTCATTTAAGGAATAAATTCAATATTTATTTGTTTTATACGATATAAAATGGTTTGGGGGAGTTTACTCTTTATAAACCGCGAAGCGGTTTATTAAAAAAAGCTTAAACTCTTTCAAACCATTTTATGTCGAATAAAACTAAATCGTATTAAGAAATTTTCTAAGTCATAGTTAGACTAAAGTTAAACAAAAAATATATCAAACTTTCTCAGGTTGAGTTTGATTTTCATACAAAATTTATGTCATTTTAAAGGTCAAATGGTCGTTTTTTATCATTAATAGCAGGAAAATTAAAGTATGATTACAGGGAAAGAATTCATAGCTTCGATGTTTCTAAAATGCCTAAACCCATTTTAAACTAATGTATGAATGGGGTCGATATCGAATTCATTCCTTAGTTTTGTGACTCGATTATGATTATGTTGTTAATTACTTGAATTACACAAACTCCGGATGAAGGAGTCATTGTCAACAGAATTCCTATGAGCAGGTTCGTTTTTTAATGCATCATCATGCAATAAGCATTAAGTTACAAGTTCTCCATTATTATTATCATCATAAATATTTTTCATAGGTTTGAACATCACACGGAAGTTTATACCAAAGGTGTTGCTAGACTTCATCGATGACGTAAAGGAATACCGGGAGACGAACACCCATCTTGATATTACGATCGATCTTGATCACAATTTAAAAGATCACCCGGCTGTGGTCAAGGTCATTCAAGAACATAAGTTAAAATTACAAGAAAATTTGTTGAAAGTTGTGAGGAATATTAGTGAGGAATAGAGAGAGAGAGAGAGAGAGAGAGAGAGGGGGGGTTTCAGTTTTTGTTTCATTGTAAATTGTAAATCACTATCAAATCATATGTAAATATTTGCATTTCCATTGTTCTTTCCCACTGTAAGCCCATACGGAGGAGCTGCAATTATTTCTCTATAATCGCAATTGCTCTGCCAGAATACTATGACGTCATAAAGTGTAACGTTAAATATACTTTTCCATGACGTTATAGATTTAAACCACTATACGATACATCATGTGTTTTTCTCAAACTCCATTAAAATTGACGTATTTACATGTAATATTAAAACATGTTCTTGATAACATTTTAAAGGAATTACTGTTATAACATATCATTGATTCTGTTAACAAATCTATGTGAATTAAAAAGATACATTACAGTCTGAATGTTTACTTTTGATGTAATAGCTAAATGTCAAGGTCTAAGCTAATACAGGGTATTTGCGAGTGGTAAAATGCAAATATAAGAAATAAGCAACGATTATTTAGTGAACATGGCGTTATGAATAGCAACTGCTCTGCTGGCATATTTTCCATGATGCGCTAGCGCGCATCATGGAATATGCCAACAGAGCAATTGCTATTCATAACGCCATGTTCACTAAATAACGTTGTTTATTTCTTAATTATTTCATGTCATGTACATGTCATGTACACGAATCTTCACCACTATTGCAGGAGTGGGCGGTTATCTGGCCGTTCCAATCTTCTTATCTAAATTGACTCATTTGTTAAACAACATGTAATCATCACATCATGTATATAAGTTTTCATCATTGTTGTTGGAGTGTAATTTGTCGGGGCGCTAATTTGGCTGCTCTATTTCTGTTCATTTATCTTTTAACTTGCAATTTAATCTCTCGTGTGACTTAAGTTAGAAAGTTTTAAATGTGTTTTGTACTGTTTGAAGAGTAGTATGATAACAGGCACGTAGCATCAGGGGGGCCAGAGACCGGGGGGGGGGGGGGCGCAGCAAACATTTTTGTTAAATTTACATACAAAAAATAGAATTAACATGGAGTTGTCCCCACTCCACTTTTATGGGACTATATAAAAAATAGAATTGAAAGTAAGGAAATAAATAGTGAAATTGAAGGTAAATGGTGAACTACTCCCCCCCCCCCCCTCCCAAGATTGCTTGTCAAGATTTTTTGGACGAGTCTGCCCCCACCCCCCCCCCCCCCCCACCCCACTTTGCATCCCCATCACTTTCCAAGCGGTTAGCGTATACTTTTAATGCTTTATATGTCATGTAACCAAAACCCGAAAGCTTCTTGAAAGCGCTCCCCATAAAGAATATGTTGTATTGAGAGTACTGAAAGCAGGGTCAATTTAACATGTGCCACTTTTTAAATCTAAAACAAGGATGCATATCTACAATTATTACTCTATTTTGTATATAGTTTTAAAGTCTCCTGCTCTAACGATTTTTGGGAG